>NW_026869343.1:0-143427 GCF_020745735.1 Hemiscyllium ocellatum
GCATTGATTCAATGAGTTTGAGCCTCTCTCATTCATTCAATGTCTCATGCTTAACTCGTTCATTGTGAAGAAACAAACTGTAGTGCTTCATTCGTTGAATCAAACCGCATTCATTCATTCAATTAATCATACGTTATCCATTGACTCAATCAAACAAACTGCACAAGTTGAATCAATGGTTGAGCTTTTCTCATTAATTCAATGTCTCGAGCTTAACACACTCATTCAAGGAAACAAACCGTTTACAATCATACCATGAATCATGCGTTAAAATTGATGCAATGAAACAGAGTGCACGAACAGTAGAGCTACTCTCATTTATTTAATGCCTCAAGCTTAATACATTCATTGAAAGAAACAAACTGTACTCATTCAATCAATGAAACAAAAGTTATGCATTGATTCAATGAGTTGAGCCTCTCTCATTCATTCAATGTCTCATGCGTAACTTGTTCATTGTAATAAACAGACTGAAGTCCTTCATTCGTTGAATCAAACTTCAATCATTCATTTATTCATACGTTATCAATCGATTCAGCGAAACAAGCTGCACGAGATGTTTCAATGATTTGAGCTTCTCTCATTCATTCAATGCCTTGAGCTTAACACACTCATTCAAGGAAACAACCCGTTTTCATTCATTCAATGAATCATGCATTAAAGATTCCTGCAATGAAACAGACTGCACGAGCAGTAGAGCTACTCCATTTATTTAATGCCTCAAGCCAAATACATTCATTGAAGGAAACAAACTGAATTTATTCAATCAATGAAACAAACGTTATTTATTGATTCAATGACTTGAGCCTCTCTCATTCATTCAATGTCTCATGCTTAACTCGTTCATTGTAAGAAACAAACTTCATTCGTTGAGCTACTCTCAGTATGTAATGCTTCTCGCTTAATGCATTCACTGAAAGAAACAAAGTGCGTTCATTCAATCAATGAAACTAACGTTATTCATTGCTTCAATGAGATGAGCTTCTCTCATTCATTCAATGCCTCATGCTTAACTCATTCATTGTAAGAAACAAACTGCAGTCCTTCATTCGTTCAATCAAACTTCAATCATTCATTTAATTAATCAAACGTTATCCATTGATTCAATGAACCAAACTGCACGAGATGATTCAATGATTAGAGCTTCTCTCATTCATTCAATGTCTGAACCTTAACACAGTCATTCAAGAAAACAAACCGTCTTCATTCATTTCATGAAACATCCATTATAGATGGAAGCAATGAAATAGACTGCACGAACAGTAGAGCTACTCTCATTTATTTAATGCCTCAAGCTTAATACATTCATTGAAAGAAACAAACTGTACTCATTCAATCAATGAAACAAAAGTTATGCATTGATTCAATGAGTTGAGCCTCTCTCATTCATTCAATGTCTCATGCTTAACTCGTTCATTGTAAGAAACAAACTGTAGTGCTTCATTCGTTGAATCAAACCGCATTCATTCATTCAATTAATCATACGTTATCCATTGACTCAATCAAACAAACTGCACAAGTTGAATCAATGGTTTGAGCTTTTCTCATTAATTCAATGTCTCGAGCTTAACACACTCATTCAAGGAAACAAACCGTTTACAATCATACCATGAATCATGCGTTAAAATTGATGCAATGAAACAGAGTGCACGAACAGTAGAGCTACTCTCATTTATTTAATACCTCAAGCTTAATACATTCATTGAAAGAAACAAACTGTACTCATTCAATCAATGAAACAAAAGTTATGCATTGATTCAATGAGTTGAGCCTCTCTCATTCATTCAATGTCTCATGCGTAACTTGTTCATTGTAATAAACAGACTGAAGTCCTTCATTCGTTGAATCAAACTTCAATCATTCATTTATTCATACGTTATCAATCGATTCAGCGAAACAAGCTGCACGAGATGTTTCAATGATTTGAGCTTCTCTCATTCATTCAATGCCTTGAGCTTAACACACTCATTCAAGGAAACAACCCGTTTTCATTCATTCAATGAATCATGCATTAAAGATTCCTGCAATGAAACAGACTGCACGAGCAGTAGAGCTACTCCCATTTATTTAATGCCTCAAGCCAAATACATTCATTGAAGGAAACAAACTGAATTTATTCAATCAATGAAACAAACGTTATTTATTGATTCAATGACTTGAGCCTCTCTCATTCATTCAATGTCTCATGCTTAACTCGTTCATTGTAAGAAACAAACTTCATTCGTTGAGCTACTCTCAGTTATGTAATGCTTCTCGCTTAATGCATTCACTGAAAGAAACAAAGTGCGTTCATTCAATCAATGAAAACGTTATTCATTGCTTCAATGAGATGAGCTTCTCTCATTCATTCAATGCCTCATGCTTAACTCATTCATTGTAAGAAACAAACTGCAGTCCTTCATTCGTTCAATCAAACTTCAATCATTCATTTAATTAATCAAACGTTATCCATTGATTCAATGAACCAAACTGCACGAGATGATTCAATGATTAGAGCTTCTCTCATTCATTCAATGTCTGAACCTTAACACAGTCATTCAAGAAAACAAACCGTCTTCATTCATTTCATGAAACATCCATTATAGATGGAAGCAATGAAATAGACTGCACGAACAGTAGAGCTACTCTCATTTATTTAATGCCTCAAGCTTAATACATTCATTGAAAGAAACAAACTGTACTCATTCAATCAATGAAACAAAAGTTATGCATTGATTCAATGAGTTGAGCCTCTCTCATTCATTCAATGTCTCATGCTTAACTCGTTCATTGTAAGAAACAAACTGTAGTGCTTCATTCGTTGAATCAAACCGCATTCATTCATTCAATTAATCATACGTTATCCATTGACTCAATCAAACAAACTGCACAAGTTGAATCAATGGTTTGAGCTTTTCTCATTAATTCAATGTCTCGAGCTTAACACACTCATTCAAGGAAACAAACCGTTTACAATCATACCATGAATCATGCGTTAAAATTGATGCAATGAAACAGAGTGCACGAACAGTAGAGCTACTCTCATTTATTTAATACCTCAAGCTTAATACATTCATTGAAAGAAACAAACTGTACTCATTCAATCAATGAAACAAAAGTTATGCATTGATTCAATGAGTTGAGCCTCTCTCATTCATTCAATGTCTCATGCGTAACTTGTTCATTGTAATAAACAGACTGAAGTCCTTCATTCGTTGAATCAAACTTCAATCATTCATTTATTCATACGTTATCAATCGATTCAGCGAAACAAGCTGCACGAGATGTTTCAATGATTTGAGCTTCTCTCATTCATTCAATGCCTTGAGCTTAACACACTCATTCAAGGAAACAACCCGTTTTCATTCATTCAATGAATCATGCATTAAAGATTCCTGCAATGAAACAGACAGACTGCACGAGCAGTAGAGCTACTCCCATTTATTTAATGCCTCAAGCCAAATACATTCATTGAAGGAAACAAACTGAATTTATTCAATCAATGAAACAAACGTTATTTATTGATTCAATGATTGAGCCTCTCTCATTCATTCAATGTCTCATGCTTAACTCGTTCATTGTAAGAAACAACTTCATTCGTTGAGCTACTCTCAGTTATGTAATGCTTCTCGCTTAATGCATTCACTGAAAGAACAAAGTGCGTTCATTCAATCAATGAAACTAAGTTATTCATTGCTTCAATGAGATGAGCTTCTCTCATTCATTCAATGCCTCATGCTTAACTCATTCATTGTAAGAAACAAACTGCAGTCCTTCATTCGTTCAATCAAACTTCAATCATTCATTTAATTAATCAAACGTTATCCATTGATTCAATGAACAAACTGCACGAGATGATTAAATGATTAGAGCTTCTCTCATTCATTCAATGTCTGAACCTTAACACAGTCATTCAAAGAAAAAAACGTCTTCATTCATTTCATGAAACATCCATTATAGATGGAAGCAATGAAATAGACTGCACGAACAGTAGAGCTACTCTCATTTATTTAATGCCTCAAGCTTAATACATTCATTGAAAGAAACAAACTGTACTCATTCAATCAATGAAACAAACGTTATGCATTGATTCAATGAGTTGAGCCTCTCTCATTCATTCAATGTCTCATGCTTAACTCGTTCATTGTAAGAAACAAACTGTAGTGCTTCATTCGTTGAATCAAACCGCATTCATTCATTCAATTAATCATACGTTATCCATTGACTCAATCAAACAAACTGCACAAGTTGAATCAATGATTTGAGCTTTCTCATTAATTCAATGTCTCGAGCTTAACACACTCATTCAAGGAAACAAACCGTTTTCAATCATTCATGAATCATGCGTTAAAAATTGATGCAATGAAACAGAGTGCACGAACAGTAGAGCTACTCTCATTTATTTAATACCTCAAGCTTAATACATTCATTGAAAGAAACAAACTGTACTCATTCAATCAATGAAACAAAAGTTATGCATTGATTCAATGAGTTGAGCCTCTCTCATTCATTCAATGTCTCATGCTTAACTCGTTCATTGTAAGAAACAAACTGTAGTGCTTCATTCGTTGAATCAAACCGCATTCATTCATTCAATTAATCATACGTTATCCATTGACTCAATCAAACAAACTGCACAGTTGAATCAATGTTTTGAGCTTTTCTCATTAATTCAATGTCTCGAGCTTAACACACTCATTCAAGGAAACAAACCGTTTTCATTCATTCATGAATCATGCGTTAAAAATTGATGCAATGAAACAGAGTGCACGAACAGTAGAGCTACTCTCATTTATTTAATACCTCAAGCTTAATACATTCATTGAAAGAAACAAACTGTACTCATTCAATCAATGAAACAAAAGTTATGCATTGATTCAATGAGTTGAGCCTCTCTCATTCATTCAATGTCTCATGCGTAACTTGTTCATTGTAATAAACAGACTGAAGTCCTTCATTCGTTGAATCAAACTTCAATCATTCATTTATTCATACGTTATCAATCGATTCAGCGAAACAAGCTGCACGAGATGTTTCAATGATTTGAGCTTCTCTCATTCATTCAATGCCTTGAGCTTAACACACTCATTCAAGGAAACAACCCGTTTTCATTCATTCAATGAATCATGCATTAAAGATTCCTGCAATGAAACAGACTGCACGAGCAGTAGAGCTACTCCCATTTATTTAATGCCTCAAGCCAAATACATTCATTGAAGGAAACAAACTGAATTTATTCAATCAATGAAACAAACGTTATTTATTGATTCAATGACTTGAGCCTCTCTCATTCATTCAATGTCTCATGCTTAACTCGTTCATTGTAAGAAACAAACTTCATTCGTTGAGCTACTCTCAGTTATGTAATGCTTCTCGCTTAATGCATTCACTGAAAGAAACAAAGTGCGTTCATTCAATCAATGAAACTAACGTTATTCATTGCTTCAATGAGATGAGCTTCTCTCATTCATTCAATGCCTCATGCTTAACTCATTCATTGTAAGAAACAAACTGCAGTCCTTCATTCGTTCAATCAAACTTCAATCATTCATTTAATTAATCAAACGTTATCCATTGATTCAATGAACCAAACTGCACGAGATGATTCAATGATTAGAGCTTCTCTCATTCATTCAATGTCTGAACCTTAACACAGTCATTCAAGAAAACAAACCGTCTTCATTCATTTCATGAAACATCCATTATAGATGGAAGCAATGAAATAGACTGCACGAACAGTAGAGCTACTCTCATTTATTTAATGCCTCAAGCTTAATACATTCATTGAAAGAAACAAAACTGTACTCATTCAATCAATGAAACAAAAGTTATGCATTGATTCAATGAGTTGAGCCTCTCTCATTCATTCAATGTCTCATGCTTAACTCGTTCATTGTAAGAAACAAACTGTAGTGCTTCATTCGTTGAATCAAACCGCATTCATTCATTCAATTAATCATACGTTATCCATTGACTCAATCAAACAAACTGCACAAGTTGAATCAATGGTTTGAGCTTTTCTCATTAATTCAATGTCTCGAGCTTAACACACTCATTCAAGGAAACAAACCGTTTACAATCATACCATGAATCATGCGTTAAAAATTGATGCAATGAAACAGAGTGCACGAACAGTAGAGCTACTCTCATTTATTTAATACCTCAAGCTTAATACATTCATTGAAAGAAACAAACTGTACTCATTCAATCAATGAAACAAAAGTTATGCATTGATTCAATGAGTTGAGCCTCTCTCATTCATTCAATGTCTCATGCGTAACTTGTTCATTGTAATAAACAGACTGAAGTCCTTCATTCGTTGAATCAAACTTCAATCATTCATTTATTCATACGTTATCAATCGATTCAGCGAAACAAGCTGCACGAGATGTTTCAATGATTTGAGCTTCTCTCATTCATTCAATGCCTTGAGCTTAACACACTCATTCAAGGAAACAACCCGTTTTCATTCATTCAATGAATCATGCATTAAAGATTCCTGCAATGAAACAGACTGCACGAGCAGTAGAGCTACTCCCATTTATTTAATGCCTCAAGCCAAATACATTCATTGAAGGAAACAAACTGAATTTATTCAATCAATGAAACAAACGTTATTTTATTGATTCAATGACTTGAGCCTCTCTCATTCATTCAATGTCTCATGCTTAACTCGTTCATTGTAAGAAACAAACTTCATTCGTTGAGCTACTCTCAGTTATGTAATGCTTCTCGCTTAATGCATTCACTGAAAGAAACAAAGTGCGTTCATTCAATCAATGAAACTAACGTTATTCATTGCT
This sequence comes from Hemiscyllium ocellatum, assembly GCF_020745735.1. Lineage (NCBI taxonomy): Eukaryota > Metazoa > Chordata > Chondrichthyes > Orectolobiformes > Hemiscylliidae > Hemiscyllium > Hemiscyllium ocellatum. Next base: position 6,783 of record NW_026869343.1, read on the forward strand.
TCAATGAGATGAGCTTCTCTCATTCATTCAATGCCTCATGCTTAACTCATTCATTGTAAGAAACAAACTGCAGTCCTTCATTCGTTCAATCAAACTTCAATCATTCATTTAATTAATCAAACGTTATCCATTGATTCAATGAACCAAACTGCACGAGATGATTCAATGATTAGAGCTTCTCTCATTCATTCAATGTCTGAACCTTAACACAGTCATTCAAGAAAACAAACCGTCTTCATTCATTTCATGAAACATCCATTATAGATGGAAGCAATGAAATAGACTGCACGAACAGTAGAGCTACTCTCATTTATTTAATGCCTCAAGCTTAATACATTCATTGAAAGAAACAAACTGTACTCATTCAATCAATGAAACAAAAGTTATGCATTGATTCAATGAGTTGAGCCTCTCTCATTCATTCAATGTCTCATGCTTAACTCGTTCATTGTAAGAAACAAACTGTAGTGCTTCATTCGTTGAATCAAACCGCATTCATTCATTCAATTAATCATACGTTATCCATTGACTCAATCAAACAAACTGCACAAGTTGAATCAATGGTTTGAGCTTTTCTCATTAATTCAATGTCTCGAGCTTAACACACTCATTCAAGGAAAACAAACCGTTTACAATCATACCATGAATCATGCGTTAAAAATTGATGCAATGAAACAGAGTGCACGAACAGTAGAGCTACTCTCATTTATTTAATACCTCAAGCTTAATACATTCATTGAAAGAAACAAACTGTACTCATTCAATCAATGAAACAAAAGTTATGCATTGATTCAATGAGTTGAGCCTCTCTCATTCATTCAATGTCTCATGCGTAACTTGTTCATTGTAATAAACAGACTGAAGTCCTTCATTCGTTGAATCAAACTTCAATCATTCATTTATTCATACGTTATCAATCGATTCAGCGAAACAAGCTGCACGAGATGTTTCAATGATTTGAGCTTCTCTCATTCATTCAATGCCTTGAGCTTAACACACTCATTCAAGGAAACAACCCGTTTTCATTCATTCAATGAATCATGCATTAAAGATTCCTGCAATGAAACAGACTGCACGAGCAGTAGAGCTACTCCCATTTATTTAATGCCTCAAGCCAAATACATTCATTGAAGGAAACAAACTGAATTTATTCAATCAATGAAACAAACGTTATTTATTGATTCAATGACTTGAGCCTCTCTCATTCATTCAATGTCTCATGCTTAACTCGTTCATTGTAAGAAACAAACTTCATTCGTTGAGCTACTCTCAGTTATGTAATGCTTCTCGCTTAATGCATTCACTGAAAGAAACAAAGTGCGTTCATTCAATCAATGAAACTAACGTTATTCATTGCTTCAATGAGATGAGCTTCTCTCATTCATTCAATGCCTCATGCTTAACTCATTCATTGTAAGAAACAAACTGCAGTCCTTCATTCGTTCAATCAAACTTCAATCATTCATTTAATTAATCAAACGTTATCCATTGATTCAATGAACCAAACTGCACGAGATGATTCAATGATTAGAGCTTCTCTCATTCATTCAATGTCTGAACCTTAACACAGTCATTCAAGAAAACAAACCGTCTTCATTCATTTCATGAAACATCCATTATAGATGGAAGCAATGAAATAGACTGCACGAACAGTAGAGCTACTCTCATTTATTTAATGTCTCAAGCTTAATACATTCATTGAAAGAAACAAACTGTACTCATTCAATCAATGAAACAAAAGTTATGCATTGATTCAATGAGTTGAGCCTCTCTCATTCATTCAATGTCTCATGCTTAACTCGTTCATTGTAAGAAACAAACTGTAGTGCTTCATTCGTTGAATCAAACCGCATTCATTCATTCAATTAATCATACGTTATCCATTGACTCAATCAAACAAACTGCACAAGTTGAATCAATGGTTTGAGCTTTTCTCATTAATTCAATGTCTCGAGCTTAACACACTCATTCAAGGAAACAAACCGTTTACAATCATACCATGAATCATGCGTTAAAAATTGATGCAATGAAACAGAGTGCACGAACAGTAGAGCTACTCTCATTTATTTAATACTCAAGCTTAATACATTCATTGAAAGAAACAACTGTACTCATTCAATCAATGAAACAAAAGTTATGCATTGATTCAATGAGTTGAGCCTCTCTCATTCATTCAATGTCTCATGCTTAACTTGTTCATTGTAATAAACAAACTGCAGTCCTTCATTCGTTCAATCAAACTTCAATCATTCATTTAATTAATCAAACGTTATCCATTGATTCAATGAACCAAACTGCACGAGATGATTCAATGATTAGAGCTTCTCTCATTCATTCAATGTCTGAACCTTAACACAGTCATTCAAGAAAACAAACCGTCTTCATTCATTTCATGAAACATCATTATAGATGGAAGCAATGAAATAGACTGCACGAACAGTAGAGCTACTCTCATTTATTTAATGCCTCAAGCTTAATACATTCATTGAAAGAAACAAACTGTACTCATTCAATCAATGAAACAAAAGTTATGCATTGATTCAATGAGTTGAGCCTCTCTCATTCATTCAATGTCTCATGCTTAACTCGTTCATTGTAAGAAACAAACTGTAGTGCTTCATTCGTTGAATCAAACCGCATTCATTCATTCAATTAATCATACGTTATCCATTGACTCAATCAAACAAACTGCACAAGTTGAATCAATGGTTTGAGCTTTTCTCATTAATTCAATGTCTCGAGCTTAACACACTCATTCAAGGAAACAAACCGTTTACAATCATACCATGAATCATGCGTTAAAAATTGATGCAATGAAACAGAGTGCACGAACAGTAGAGCTACTCTCATTTATTTAATACCTCAAGCTTAATACATTCATTGAAAGAAACAAACTGTACTCATTCAATCAATGAAACAAAAGTTATGCATTGATTCAATGAGTTGAGCCTCTCTCATTCATTCAATGTCTCATGCGTAACTTGTTCATTGTAATAAACAGACTGAAGTCCTTCATTCGTTGAATCAAACTTCAATCATTCATTTATTCATACGTTATCAATCGATTCAGCGAAACAAGCTGCACGAGATGTTTCAATGATTTGAGCTTCTCTCATTCATTCAATGCCTTGAGCTTAACACACTCATTCAAGGAAACAACCCGTTTTCATTCATTCAATGAATCATGCATTAAAGATTCCTGCAATGAAACAGACTGCACGAGCAGTAGAGCTACTCCCATTTATTTAATGCCTCAAGCCAAATACATTCATTGAAGGAAACAAACTGAATTTATTCAATCAATGAAACAAACGTTATTTATTGATTCAATGACTTGAGCCTCTCTCATTCATTCAATGTCTCATGCTTAACTCGTTCATTGTAAGAAACAAACTTCATTCGTTGAGCTACTCTCAGTTATGTAATGCTTCTCGCTTAATGCATTCACTGAAAGAAACAAAGTGCGTTCATTCAATCAATGAAACTAACGTTATTCATTGCTTCAATGAGATGAGCTTCTCTCATTCATTCAATGCCTCATGCTTAACTCATTCATTGTAAGAAACAAACTGCAGTCCTTCATTCGTTCAATCAAACTTCAATCATTCATTTAATTAATCAAACGTTATCCATTGATTCAATGAACCAAACTGCACGAGATGATTCAATGATTAGAGCTTCTCTCATTCATTCAATGTCTGAACCTTAACACAGTCATTCAAGAAAACAAACCGTCTTCATTCATTTCATGAAACATCCATTATAGATGGAAGCAATGAAATAGACTGCACGAACAGTAGAGCTACTCTCATTTATTTAATGCCTCAAGCTTAATACATTCATTGAAAGAAACAAACTGTACTCATTCAATCAATGAAACAAAAGTTATGCATTGATTCAATGAGTTGAGCCTCTCTCATTCATTCAATGTCTCATGCTTAACTCGTTCATTGTAAGAAACAAACTGTAGTGCTTCATTCGTTGAATCAAACCGCATTCATTCATTCAATTAATCATACGTTATCCATTGACTCAATCAAACAAACTGCACAAGTTGAATCAATGGTTTGAGCTTTTCTCATTAATTCAATGTCTCGAGCTTAACACACTCATTCAAGGAAACAAACCGTTTACAATCATACCATGAATCATGCTTTATATATTGATGCAATGAAACAGAGTGCACGAACAGTAGAGCTACTCTCATTTATTTAATACCTCAAGCTTAATACATTCATTGAAAGAAACAAACTGTACTCATTCAATCAATGAAACAAAAGTTATGCATTGATTCAATGAGTTGAGCCTCTCTCATTCATTCAATGTCTCATGCGTAACTTGTTCATTGTAATAAACAGACTGAAGTCCTTCATTCGTTGAATCAAACTTCAATCATTCATTTATTCATACGTTATCAATCGATTCAGCGAAACAAGCTGCACGAGATGTTTCAATGATTTGAGCTTCTCTCATTCATTCAATGCCTTGAGCTTAACACACTCATTCAAGGAAACAACCCGTTTTCATTCATTCAATGAATCATGCATTAAAGATTCCTGCAATGAAACAGACTGCACGAGCAGTAGAGCTACTCCCATTTATTTAATGCCTCAAGCCAAATACATTCATTGAAGGAAACAAACTGAATTTATTCAATCAATGAAACAAACGTTATTTATTGATTCAATGACTTGAGCCTCTCTCATTCATTCAATGTCTCATGCTTAACTCGTTCATTGTAAGAAACAAACTTCATTCGTTGAGCTACTCTCAGTTATGTAATGCTTCTCGCTTAATGCATTCACTGAAAGAAACAAAGTGCGTTCATTCAATCAATGAAACTAACGTTATTCATTGCTTCAATGAGATGAGCTTCTCTCATTCATTCAATGCCTCATGCTTAACTCATTCATTGTAAGAAACAAACTGCAGTCCTTCATTCGTTCAATCAAACTTCAATCATTCATTTAATTAATCAAACGTTATCCATTGATTCAATGAACCAAACTGCACGAGATGATTCAATGATTAGAGCTTCTCTCATTCATTCAATGTCTGAACCTTAACACAGTCATTCAAGAAAACAAACCGTCTTCATTCATTTCATGAAACATCCATTATAGATGGAAGCAATGAAATAGACTGCACGAACAGTAGAGCTACTCTCATTTATTTAATGCCTCAAGCTTAATACATTCATTGAAAGAAACAAACTGTACTCATTCAATCAATGAAACAAAAGTTATGCATTGATTCAATGAGTTGAGCCTCTCTCATTCATTCAATGTCTCATGCTTAACTCGTTCATTGTAAGAAACAAACTGTAGTGCTTCATTCGTTGAATCAAACCGCATTCATTCATTCAATTAATCATACGTTATCCATTGACTCAATCAAACAAACTGCACAAGTTGAATCAATGGTTTGAGCTTTTCTCATTAATTCAATGTCTCGAGCTTAACACACTCATTCAAGGAAACAAACCGTTTACAATCATACCATGAATCATGCGTTAAAAATTGATGCAATGAAACAGAGTGCACGAACAGTAGAGCTACTCTCATTTATTTTACCTCAAGCTTAATACATTCATTGAAAGAAACAAACTGTACTCATTCAATCAATGAAACAAAAGTTATGCATTGATTCAATGAGTTGAGCCTCTCTCATTCATTCAATGTCTCATGCGTAACTTGTTCATTGTAATAAACAGACTGAAGTCCTTCATTCGTTGAATCAAACTTCAATCATTCATTTATTCATACGTTATCAATCGATTCAGCGAAACAAGCTGCACGAGATGTTTCAATGATTTGAGCTTCTCTCATTCATTCAATGCCTTGAGCTTAACACACTCATTCAAGGAAACAACCCGTTTTCATTCATTCAATGAATCATGCATTAAAGATTCCTGCAATGAAACAGACTGCACGAGCAGTAGAGCTACTCACATTTATTTAATGCCTCAAGCCAAATACATTCATTGAAGGAAACAAACTGAATTTATTCAATCAATGAAACAAACGTTATTTATTGATTCAATGACTTGAGCCTCTCTCATTCATTCAATGTCTCATGCTTAACTCGTTCATTGTAAGAAACAAACTTCATTCGTTGAGCTACTCTCAGTTATGTAATGCTTCTCGCTTAATGCATTCACTGAAAGAAACAAAGTGCGTTCATTCAATCAATGAAACTAACGTTATTCATTGCTTCAATGAGATGAGCTTCTCTCATTCATTCAATGCCTCATGCTTAACTCATTCATTGTAAGAAACAAACTGCAGTCCTTCATTCGTTCAATCAAACTTAAATCATTCATTTAATTAATCAAACGTTATCCATTGATTCAATGAACCAAACTGCACGAGATGATTCAATGATTAGAGCTTCTCTCATTCATTCAATGTCTGAACCTTAACACAGTCATTCAAGAAAACAAACCGTCTTCATTCATTTCATGAAACATCCATTATAGATGGAAGCAATGAAATAGACTGCACGAACAGTAGAGCTACTCTCATTTATTTAATGCCTCAAGCTTAATACATTCATTGAAAGAAACAAACTGTACTCATTCAATCAATGAAACAAAAGTTATGCATTGATTCAATGAGTTGAGCCTCTCTCATTCATTCAATGTCTCATGCTTAACTCGTTCATTGTAAGAAACAAACTGTAGTGCTTCATTCGTTGAATCAAACCGCATTCATTCATTCAATTAATCATACGTTATCCATTGACTCAATCAAACAAACTGCACAAGTTGAATCAATGGTTTGAGCTTTTCTCATTAATTCAATGTCTCGAGCTTAACACACTCATTCAAGGAAACAAACCGTTTACAATCATACCATGAATCATGCGTTAAAAATTGATGCAATGAAACAGAGTGCACGAACAGTAGAGCTACTCTCATTTATTTAATACCTCAAGCTTAATACATTCATTGAAAGAAACAAACTGTACTCATTCAATCAATGAAACAAAAGTTATGCATTGATTCAATGAGTTGAGCCTCTCTCATTCATTCAATGTCTCATGCGTAACTTGTTCATTGTAATAAACAGACTGAAGTCCTTCATTCGTTGAATCAAACTTCAATCATTCATTTATTCATACGTTATCAATCGATTCAGCGAAACAAGCTGCACGAGATGTTTCAATGATTTGAGCTTCTCTCATTCATTCAATGCCTTGAGCTTAACACACTCATTCAAGGAAACAACCCGTTTTCATTCATTCAATGAATCATGCATTAAAGATTCCTGCAATGAAACAGACTGCACGAGCAGTAGAGCTACTCCCATTTATTTAATGCCTCAAGCCAAATACATTCATTGAAGGAAACAAACTGAATTTATTCAATCAATGAAACAAACGTTATTTATTGATTCAATGACTTGAGCCTCTCTCATTCATTCAATGTCTCATGCTTAACTCGTTCATTGTAAGAAACAAACTTCATTCGTTGAGCTACTCTCAGTTATGTAATGCTTCTCGCTTAATGCATTCACTGAAAGAAACAAAGTGCGTTCATTCAATCAATGAAACTAACGTTATTCATTGCTTCAATGAGATGAGCTTCTCTCATTCATTCAATGCCTCATGCTTAACTCATTCATTGTAAGAAACAAACTGCAGTCCTTCATTCGTTCAATCAAACTTCAATCATTCATTTAATTAATCAAACGTTATCCATTGATTCAATGAACCAAACTGCACGAGATGATTCAATGATTAGAGCTTCTCTCATTCATTCAATGTCTGAACCTTAACACAGTCATTCAAGAAAACAAACCGTCTTCATTCATTTCATGAAACATCCATTATAGATGGAAGCAATGAAATAGACTGCACGAACAGTAGAGCTACTCTCATTTATTTAATGCCTCAAGCTTAATACATTCATTGAAAGAAACAAACTGTACTCATTCAATCAATGAAACAAAAGTTATGCATTGATTCAATGAGTTGAGCCTCTCTCATTCATTCAATGTCTCATGCTTAACTCGTTCATTGTAAGAAACAAACTGTAGTGCTTCATTCGTTGAATCAAACCGCATTCATTCATTCAATTAATCATACGTTATCCATTGACTCAATCAAACAAACTGCACAAGTTGAATCAATGGTTTGAGCTTTTCTCATTAATTCAATGTCTCGAGCTTAACACACTCATTCAAGGAAACAAACCGTTTACAATCATACCATGAATCATGCGTTAAAAATTGATGCAATGAAACAGAGTGCACGAACAGTAGAGCTACTCTCATTTATTTAATACCTCAAGCTTAATACATTCATTGAAAGAAACAAACTGTACTCATTCAATCAATGAAACAAAAGTTATGCATTGATTCAATGAGTTGAGCCTCTCTCATTCATTCAATGTCTCATGCGTAACTTGTTCATTGTAATAAACAGACTGAAGTCCTTCATTCGTTGAATCAAACTTCAATCATTCATTTATTCATACGTTATCAATCGATTCAGCGAAACAAGCTGCACGAGATGTTTCAATGATTTGAGCTTCTCTCATTCATTCAATGCCTTGAGCTTAACACACTCATTCAAGGAAACAACCGTTTTCATTCATTCAATGAATCATGCATTAAAGATTCCTGCAATGAAACAGACTGCACGAGCAGTAGAGCTACTCCATTTATTTAATGCCTCAAGCCAAATACATTCATTGAAGGAAACAAACTGAATTTATTCAATCAATGAAACAAACGTTATTTATTGATTCAATGAGTTGAGCCTCTCTCATTCATTCAATGTCTCATGCTTAACTCGTTCATTGTAAGAAACAAACTGTAGTGCTTCATTCGTTGAATCAAAACCGCATTCATTCATTCAATTAATCATACGTTATCCATTGACTCAATCAAACAAACTGCACAAGTTGAATCAATGGTTTGAGCTTTTCTCATTAATTCAATGTCTCGAGCTTAACACACTCATTCAAGGAAACAAAACGTTTACAATCATACCATGAATCATGCGTTAAAATTGATGCAATGAAACAGAGTGCACGAACAGTAGAGCTACTCTCATTTATTTAATACCTCAAGCTTAATACATTCATTGAAAGAAACAAACTGTACTCATTCAATCAATGAAACAAAAGTTATGCATTGATTCAATGAGTTGAGCCTCTCTCATTCATTCAATGTCTCATGCGTAACTTGTTCATTGTAATAAACAGACTGAAGTCCTTCATTCGTTGAATCAAACTTCAATCATTCATTTATTCATACGTTATCAATCGATTCAGCGAAACAAGCTGCACGAGATGTTTCAATGATTTGAGCTTCTCTCATTCATTCAATGCCTTGAGCTTAACACACTCATTCAAGGAAACAACCCGTTTTCATTCATTCAATGAATCATGCATTAAAGATTCCTGCAATGAAACAGACTGCACGAGCAGTAGAGCTACTCCCATTTATTTAATGCCTCAAGCCAAATACATTCATTGAAGGAAACAAACTGAATTTATTCAATCAATGAAACAAACGTTATTTATTGATTCAATGACTTGAGCCTCTCTCATTCATTCAATGTCTCATGCTTAACTCGTTCATTGTAAGAAACAAACTTCATTCGTTGAGCTACTCTCAGTTATGTAATGCTTCTCGCTTAATGCATTCACTGAAAGAAACAAAGTGCGTTCATTCAATCAATGAAACTAACGTTATTCATTGCTTCAATGAGATGAGCTTCTCTCATTCATTCAATGCCTCATGCTTAACTCATTCATTGTAAGAAACAAACTGCAGTCCTTCATTCGTTCAATCAAACTTCAATCATTCATTTAATTAATCAAACGTTATCCATTGATTCAATGAACCAAACTGCACGAGATGATTCAATGATTAGAGCTTCTCTCATTCATTCAATGTCTGAACCTTAACACAGTCATTCAAGAAAACAAACCGTCTTCATTCATTTCATGAAACATCCATTATAGATGGAAGCAATGAAATAGACTGCACGAACAGTAGAGCTACTCTCATTTATTTAATGCCTCAAGCTTAATACATTCATTGAAAGAAACAAACTGTACTCATTCAATCAATGAAACAAAAGTTATGCATTGATTCAATGAGTTGAGCCTCTCTCATTCATTCAATGTCTCATGCTTAACGCGTTCATTGTAAGAAACAAACTGTAGTGCTTCATTCGTTGAATCAAACCGCATTCATTCATTCAATTAATCATACGTTATCCATTGACTCAATCAAACAAACTGCACAAGTTGAATCAATGGTTTGAGCTTTTCTCATTAATTCAATGTCTCGAGCTTAACACACTCATTCAAGGAAACAAACCGTTTACAATCATACCATGAATCATGCGTTAAAATTGATGCAATGAAACAGAGTGCACGAACAGTAGAGCTACTCTCATTTATTTAATACCTCAAGCTTAATACATTCATTGAAAGAAACAAACTGTACTCATTCAATCAATGAAACAAAAGTTATGCATTGATTCAATGAGTTGAGCCTCTCTCATTCATTCAATGTCTCATGCGTAACTTGTTCATTGTAATAAACAGACTGAAGTCCTTCATTCGTTGAATCAAACTTCAATCATTCATTTATTCATACGTTATCAATCGATTCAGCGAAACAAGCTGCACGAGATGTTTCAATGATTTGAGCTTCTCTCATTCATTCAATGCCTTGAGCTTAACACACTCATTCAAGGAAAAAACCGTTTTCATTCATTCAATGAATCATGCATTAAAGATTCCTGCAATGAAACAGACTGCACGAGCAGTAGAGCTACTCCCATTTATTTAATGCCTCAAGCCAAATACATTCATTGAAGGAAACAAACTGAATTTATTCAATCAATGAAACAAACGTTATTTATTGATTCAATGACTTGAGCCTCTCTCATTCATTCAATGTCTCATGCTTAACTCGTTCATTGTAAGAAACAAACTTCATTCGTTGAGCTACTCTCAGTTATGTAATGCTTCTCGCTTAATGCATTCACTGAAAGAAACAAAGTGCGTTCATTCAATCAATGAAACTAACGTTATTCATTGCTTCAATGAGATGAGCTTCTCTCATTCATTCAATGCCTCATGCTTAACTCATTCATTGTAAGAAACAAACTGCAGTCCTTCATTCGTTCAATCAAACTTCAATCATTCATTTAATTAATCAAACGTTATCCATTGATTCAATGAACCAAACTGCACGAGATGATTCAATGATTAGAGCTTCTCTCATTCATTCAATGTCTGAACCTTAACACAGTCATTCAAGAAAACAAACGTCTTCATTCATTTCATGAAACATCCATTATAGATGGAAGCAATGAAATAGACTGCACGAACAGTAGAGCTACTCTCATTTATTTAATGCCTCAAGCTTAATACATTCATTGAAAGAAACAAACTGTACTCATTCAATCAATGAAACAAAAGTTATGCATTGATTCAATGAGTTGAGCCTCTCTCATTCATTCAATGTCTCATGCTTAACTCGTTCATTGTAAGAAACAAACTGTAGTGCTTCATTCGTTGAATCAAACCGCATTCATTCATTCAATTAATCATACGTTATCCATTGACTCAATCAAACAAACTGCACAAGTTGAATCAATGGTTTGAGCTTTTCTCATTAATTCAATGTCTCGAGCTTAACACACTCATTCAAGGAAACAAACCGTTTACAATCATACCATGAATCATGCGTTAAAAATTGATGCAATGAAACAGAGTGCACGAACAGTAGAGCTACTCTCATTTATTTAATACCTCAAGCTTAATACATTCATTGAAAGAAACAAACTGTACTCATTCAATCAATGAAACAAAAGTTATGCATTGATTCAATGAGTTGAGCCTCTCTCATTCATTCAATGTCTCATGCGTAACTTGTTCATTGTAATAAACAGACTGAAGTCCTTCATTCGTTGAATCAAACTTCAATCATTCATTTATTCATACGTTATCAATCGATTCAGCGAAACAAGCTGCACGAGATGTTTCAATGATTTGAGCTTCTCTCATTCATTCAATGCCTTGAGCTTAACACACTCATTCAAGGAAACAACCCGTTTTCATTCATTCAATGAATCATGCATTAAAGATTCATGAAATGAACACAGAAGATACGAGCAGTAGAGCTTCTCCATCATTTGCCAACCAATCCTACTAACCTATACCAATAATTCAAATGCCTATCATGCTTAAATGAAAGAAAGAAAATTCAACTGATACTCATTCATCCATGAATCACAAACGTTTGTTGTAAGATTCAATTCATCTGTCCTATACTACATTATTTAAACTATGTCCCATAGTAAACACCTGACTCCATTCCTTAAAGATCTTATATCTACACCTTAAACTAATCATCTTATACATTCAATCGATCTCTAACCTTCTCTTCTCATGAGAACATCAATGCCTCAGCTTTCATTCATAAGATTTTCAATCATTCAGAAACATTGTAAACCTCTCTCATTCGTTCAAACTTCACATTCATTCTATGATGGCGACAAAACTGCACATCATTCAATGAGCTCACCAGAGTCTTATCAACTTCAACATGACCTCAGGACTGAATTCAATTCATGCAATAAAGTCCTGCAATGAAACAGACTGCACGAGCAGTAGAGCTACTCCCATTTATTTAATGCCTCAAGCCAAATACATTCATTGAAGGAAACAAACTGAATTTATTCAATCAATGAAACAAACGTTATTTATTGATTCAATGACTTGAGCCTCTCTCATTCATTCAATGTCTCATGCTTAACTCGTTCATTGTAAGAAACAAACTTCATTCGTTGAGCTACTCTCAGTTATGTAATGCTTCTCGCTTAATGCATTCACTGAAAGAAACAAAGTGCGTTCATTCAATCAATGAAACTAACGTTATTCATTGCTTCAATGAGATGAGCTTCTCTCATTCATTCAATGCCTCATGCTTAACTCATTCATTGTAAGAAACAAACTGCAGTCCTTCATTCGTTCAATCAAACTTCAATCATTCATTTAATTAATCAAACGTTATCCATTGATTCAATGAACCAAACTGCACGAGATGATTCAATGATTAGAGCTTCTCTCATTCATTCAATGTCTGAACCTTAACACAGTCATTCAAGAAAACAAACCGTCTTCATTCATTTCATGAAACATCCATTATAGATGGAAGCAATGAAATAGACTGCACGAACAGTAGAGCTACTCTCATTTATTTAATGCCTCAAGCTTAATACATTCATTGAAAGAAACAAACTGTACTCATTCAATCAATGAAACAAAAGTTATGCATTGATTCAATGAGTTGAGCCTCTCTCATTCATTCAATGTCTCATGCTTAACTCGTTCATTGTAAGAAACAAACTGTAGTGCTTCATTCGTTGAATCAAACCGCATTCATTCATTCAATTAATCATACGTTATCCATTGACTCAATCAAACAAACTGCACAAGTTGAATCAATGGTTTGAGCTTTTCTCATTAATTCAATGTCTCGAGCTTAACACACTCATTCAAGGAAACAAACCGTTTACAATCATACCATGAATCATGCGTTAAAAATTGATGCAATGAAACAGAGTGCACGAACAGTAGAGCTACTCTCATTTATTTAATACCTCAAGCTTAATACATTCATTGAAAGAAACAAACTGTACTCATTCAATCAATGAAACAAAAGTTATGCATTGATTCAATGAGTTGAGCCTCTCTCATTCATTCAATGTCTCATGCGTAACTTGTTCATTGTAATAAACAGACTGAAGTCCTTCATTCGTTGAATCAAACTTCAATCATTCATTTATTCATACGTTATCAATCGATTCAGCGAAACAAGCTGCACGAGATGTTTCAATGATTTGAGCTTCTCTCATTCATTCAATGCCTTGAGCTTAACACACTCATTCAAGGAAACAACCCGTTTTCATTCATTCAATGAATCATGCATTAAAGATTCCTGCAATGAAACAGACTGCACGAGCAGTAGAGCTACTCCCATTTATTTAATGCCTCAAGCCAAATACATTCATTGAAGGAAACAAACTGAATTTATTCAATCAATGAAACAAACGTTATTTATTGATTCAATGACTTGAGCCTCTCTCATTCATTCAATGTCTCATGCTTAACTCGTTCATTGTAAGAAACAAACTTCATTCGTTGAGCTACTCTCAGTTATGTAATGCTTCTCGCTTAATGCATTCACTGAAAGAAACAAAGTGCGTTCATTCAATCAATGAAACTAACGTTATTCATTGCTTCAATGAGATGAGCTTCTCTCATTCATTCAATGCCTCATGCTTAACTCATTCATTGTAAGAAACAAACTGCAGTCCTTCATTCGTTCAATCAAACTTCAATCATTCATTTAATTAATCAAACGTTATCCATTGATTCAATGAACCAAACTGCACGAGATGATTCAATGATTAGAGCTTCTCTCATTCATTCAATGTCTGAACCTTAACACAGTCATTCAAGAAAACAAACCGTCTTCATTCATTTCATGAAACATCCATTATAGATGGAAGCAATGAAATAGACTGCACGAACAGTAGAGCTACTCTCATTTATTTAATGCCTCAAGCTTAATACATTCATTGAAAGAAACAAACTGTACTCATTCAATCAATGAAACAAAAGTTATGCATTGATTCAATGAGTTGAGCCTCTCTCATTCATTCAATGTCTCATGCTTAACTCGTTCATTGTAAGAAACAAACTGTAGTGCTTCATTCGTTGAATCAAACCGCATTCATTCATTCAATTAATCATACGTTATCCATTGACTCAATCAAACAAACTGCACAAGTTGAATCAATGGTTTGAGCTTTTCTCATTAATTCAATGTCTCGAGCTTAACACACTCATTCAAGGAAACAAACCGTTTACAATCATACCATGAATCATGCGTTAAAAATTGATGCAATGAAACAGAGTGCACGAACAGTAGAGCTACTCTCATTTATTTAATACCTCAAGCTTAATACATTCATTGAAAGAAACAAACTGTACTCATTCAATCAATGAAACAAAAGTTATGCATTGATTCAATGAGTTGAGCCTCTCTCATTCATTCAATGTCTCATGCGTAACTTGTTCATTGTAATAAACAGACTGAAGTCCTTCATTCGTTGAATCAAACTTCAATCATTCATTTATTCATACGTTATCAATCGATTCAGCGAAACAAGCTGCACGAGATGTTTCAATGATTTGAGCTTCTCTCATTCATTCAATGCCTTGAGCTTAACACACTCATTCAAGGAAACAACCCGTTTTCATTCATTCAATGAATCATGCATTAAAGATTCCTGCAATGAAACAGACTGCACGAGCAGTAGAGCTACTCCCATTTATTTAATGCCTCAAGCCAAATACATTCATTGAAGGAAACAAACTGAATTTATTCAATCAATGAAACAAACGTTATTTATTGATTCAATGACTTGAGCCTCTCTCATTCATTCAATGTCTCATGCTTAACTCGTTCATTGTAAGAAACAAACTTCATTCGTTGAGCTACTCTCAGTTATGTAATGCTTCTCGCTTAATGCATTCACTGAAAGAAACAAAGTGCGTTCATTCAATCAATGAAACTAACGTTATTCATTGCTTCAATGAGATGAGCTTCTCTCATTCATTCAATGCCTCATGCTTAACTCATTCATTGTAAGAAACAAACTGCAGTCCTTCATTCGTTCAATCAAACTTCAATCATTCATTTAATTAATCAAACGTTATCCATTGATTCAATGAACCAAACTGCACGAGATGATTCAATGATTAGAGCTTCTCTCATTCATTCAATGTCTGAACCTTAACACAGTCATTCAAGAAAACAAACAGTCTTCATTCATTTCATGAAACATCCATTATAGATGGAAGCAATGAAATAGACTGCACGAACAGTAGAGCTACTCTCATTTATTTAATGCCTCAAGCTTAATACATTCATTGAAAGAAACAAACTGTACTCATTCAATCAATGAAACAAAAGTTATGCATTGATTCAATGAGTTGAGCCTCTCTCATTCATTCAATGTCTCATGCTTAACTCGTTCATTGTAATAAACAGACTGAAGTCCTTCATTCGTTGAATCAAACTTCAATCATTCATTTATTCATACGTTATCAATCGATTCAGCGAAACAAGCTGCACGAGATGTTTCAATGATTTGAGCTTCTCTCATTCATTCAATGCCTTGAGCTTAACACACTCATTCAAGGAAACAACCCGTTTTCATTCATTCAATGAATCATGCATTAAAGATTCCTGCAATGAAACAGACTGCACGAGCAGTAGAGCTACTCCCATTTATTTAATGCCTCAAGCCAAATACATTCATTGAAGGAAACAAACTGAATTTATTCAATCAATGAAACAAACGTTATTTATTGATTCAATGACTTGAGCCTCTCTCATTCATTCAATGTCTCATGCTTAACTCGTTCATTGTAAGAAACAAACTTCATTCGTTGAGCTACTCTCAGTTATGTAATGCTTCTCGCTTAATGCATTCACTGAAAGAAACAAAGTGCGTTCATTCAATCAATGAAACTAACGTTATTCATTGCTTCAATGAGATGAGCTTCTCTCATTCATTCAATGCCTCATGCTTAACTCATTCATTGTAAGAAACAAACTGCAGTCCTTCATTCGTTCAATCAAACTTCAATCATTCATTTAATTAATCAAACGTTATCCATTGATTCAATGAACCAAACTGCACGAGATGATTCAATGATTAGAGCTTCTCTCATTCATTCAATGTCTGAACCTTAACACAGTCATTCAAGAAAACAAACCGTCTTCATTCATTTCATGAAACATCCATTATAGATGGAAGCAATGAAATAGACTGCACGAACAGTAGAGCTACTCTCATTTATTTAATGCCTCAAGCTTAATACATTCATTGAAAGAAACAAACTGTACTCATTCAATCAATGAAACAAAAGTTATGCATTGATTCAATGAGTTGAGCCTCTCTCATTCATTCAATGTCTCATGCTTAACTCGTTCATTGTAAGAAACAAACTGTAGTGCTTCATTCGTTGAATCAAACCGCATTCATTCATTCAATTAATCATACGTTATCCATTGACTCAATCAAACAAACTGCACAAGTTGAATCAATGGTTTGAGCTTTTCTCATTAATTCAATGTCTCGAGCTTAACACACTCATTCAAGGAAACAAACCGTTTACAATCATACCATGAATCATGCGTTAAAAATTGATGCAATGAAACAGAGTGCACGAACAGTAGAGCTACTCTCATTTATTTAATACCTCAAGCTTAATACATTCATTGAAAGAAACAAACTGTACTCATTCAATCAATGAAACAAAAGTTATGCATTGATTCAATGAGTTGAGCCTCTCTCATTCATTCAATGTCTCATGCGTAACTTGTTCATTGTAATAAACAGACTGAAGTCCTTCATTCGTTGAATCAAACTTCAATCATTCATTTATTCATACGTTATCAATCGATTCAGCGAAACAAGCTGCACGAGATGTTTCAATGATTTGAGCTTCTCTCATTCATTCAATGCCTTGAGCTTAACACACTCATTCAAGGAAACAACCCGTTTTCATTCATTCAATGAATCATGCATTAAAGATTCCTGCAATGAAACAGACTGCACGAGCAGTAGAGCTACTCCCATTTATTTAATGCCTCAAGCCAAATACATTCATTGAAGGAAACAAACTGAATTTATTCAATCAATGAAACAAACGTTATTTATTGATTCAATGACTTGAGCCTCTCTCATTCATTCAATGTCTCATGCTTAACTCGTTCATTGTAAGAAACAAACTTCATTCGTTGAGCTACTCTCAGTTATGTAATGCTTCTCGCTTAATGCATTCACTGAAAGAAACAAAGTGCGTTCATTCAATCAATGAAACTAACGTTATTCATTGCTTCAATGAGATGAGCTTCTCTCATTCATTCAATGCCTCATGCTTAACTCATTCATTGTAAGAAACAAACTGCAGTCCTTCATTCGTTCAATCAAACTTCAATCATTCATTTAATTAATCAAACGTTATCCATTGATTCAATGAACCAAACTGCACGAGATGATTCAATGATTAGAGCTTCTCTCATTCATTCAATGTCTGAACCTTAACACAGTCATTCAAGAAAACAAACCGTCTTCATTCATTTCATGAAACATCCATTATAGATGGAAGCAATGAAATAGACTGCACGAACAGTAGAGCTACTCTCATTTATTTAATGCCTCAAGCTTAATACATTCATTGAAAGAAACAAACTGTACTCATTCAATCAATGAAACAAAAGTTATGCATTGATTCAATGAGTTGAGCCTCTCTCATTCATTCAATGTCTCATGCTTAACTCGTTCATTGTAAGAAACAAACTGTAGTGCTTCATTCGTTGAATCAAACCGCATTCATTCATTCAATTAATCATACGTTATCCATTGACTCAATCAAACAAACTGCACAAGTTGAATCAATGGTTTGAGCTTTTCTCATTAATTCAATGTCTCGAGCTTAACACACTCATTCAAGGAAACAAACCGTTTACAATCATACCATGAATCATGCGTTAAAAATTGATGCAATGAAACAGAGTGCACGAACAGTAGAGCTACTCTCATTTATTTAATACCTCAAGCTTAATACATTCATTGAAAGAAACAAACTGTACTCATTCAATCAATGAAACAAAAGTTATGCATTGATTCAATGAGTTGAGCCTCTCTCATTCATTCAATGTCTCATGCGTAACTTGTTCATTGTAATAAACAGACTGAAGTCCTTCATTCGTTGAATCAAACTTCAATCATTCATTTATTCATACGTTATCAATCGATTCAGCGAAACAAGCTGCACGAGATGTTTCAATGATTTGAGCTTCTCTCATTCATTCAATGCCTTGAGCTTAACACACTCATTCAAGGAAACAACCCGTTTTCATTCATTCAATGAATCATGCATTAAAGATTCCTGCAATGAAACAGACTGCACGAGCAGTAGAGCTACTCCCATTTATTTAATGCCTCAAGCCAAATACATTCATTGAAGGAAACAAACTGAATTTATTCAATCAATGAAACAAACGTTATTTATTGATTCAATGACTTGAGCCTCTCTCATTCATTCAATGTCTCATGCTTAACTCGTTCATTGTAAGAAACAAACTTCATTCGTTGAGCTACTCTCAGTTATGTAATGCTTCTCGCTTAATGCATTCACTGAAAGAAACAAAGTGCGTTCATTCAATCAATGAAACTAACGTTATTCATTGCTTCAATGAGATGAGCTTCTCTCATTCATTCAATGCCTCATGCTTAACTCATTCATTGTAAGAAACAAACTGCAGTCCTTCATTCGTTCAATCAAACTTCAATCATTCATTTAATTAATCAAACGTTATCCATTGATTCAATGAACCAAACTGCACGAGATGATTCAATGATTAGAGCTTCTCTCATTCATTCAATGTCTGAACCTTAACACAGTCATTCAAGAAAACAAACCGTCTTCATTCATTTCATGAAACATCCATTATAGATGGAAGCAATGAAATAGACTGCACGAACAGTAGAGCTACTCTCATTTATTTAATGCCTCAAGCTTAATACATTCATTGAAAGAAACAAACTGTACTCATTCAATCAATGAAACAAAAGTTATGCATTGATTCAATGAGTTGAGCCTCTCTCATTCATTCAATGTCTCATGCTTAACTCGTTCATTGTAAGAAACAAACTGTAGTGCTTCATTCGTTGAATCAAACCGCATTCATTCATTCAATTAATCATACGTTATCCATTGACTCAATCAAACAAACTGCACAAGTTGAATCAATGGTTTGAGCTTTTCTCATTAATTCAATGTCTCGAGCTTAACACACTCATTCAAGGAAACAAACCGTTTACAATCATACCATGAATCATGCGTTAAAAATTGATGCAATGAAACAGAGTGCACGAACAGTAGAGCTACTCTCATTTATTTAATACCTCAAGCTTAATACATTCATTGAAAGAAACAAACTGTACTCATTCAATCAATGAAACAAAAGTTATGCATTGATTCAATGAGTTGAGCCTCTCTCATTCATTCAATGTCTCATGCGTAACTTGTTCATTGTAATAAACAGACTGAAGTCCTTCATTCGTTGAATCAAACTTCAATCATTCATTTATTCATACGTTATCAATCGATTCAGCGAAACAAGCTGCACGAGATGTTTCAATGATTTGAGCTTCTCTCATTCATTCAATGCCTTGAGCTTAACACACTCATTCAAGGAAACAACCCGTTTTCATTCATTCAATGAATCATGCATTAAAGATTCCTGCAATGAAACAGACTGCACGAGCAGTAGAGCTACTCCCATTTATTTAATGCCTCAAGCCAAATACATTCATTGAAGGAAACAAACTGAATTTATTCAATCAATGAAACAAACGTTATTTATTGATTCAATGACTTGAGCCTCTCTCATTCATTCAATGTCTCATGCTTAACTCGTTCATTGTAAGAAACAAACTTCATTCGTTGAGCTACTCTCAGTTATGTAATGCTTCTCGCTTAATGCATTCACTGAAAGAAACAAAGTGCGTTCATTCAATCAATGAAACTAACGTTATTCATTGCTTCAATGAGATGAGCTTCTCTCATTCATTCAATGCCTCATGCTTAACTCATTCATTGTAAGAAACAAACTGCAGTCCTTCATTCGTTCAATCAAACTTCAATCATTCATTTAATTAATCAAACGTTATCCATTGATTCAATGAACCAAACTGCACGAGATGATTCAATGATTAGAGCTTCTCTCATTCATTCAATGTCTGAACCTTAACACAGTCATTCAAGAAAACAAACCGTCTTCATTCATTTCATGAAACATCCATTATAGATGGAAGCAATGAAATAGACTGCACGAACAGTAGAGCTACTCTCATTTATTTAATGCCTCAAGCTTAATACATTCATTGAAAGAAACAAACTGTACTCATTCAATCAATGAAACAAAAGTTATGCATTGATTCAATGAGTTGAGCCTCTCTCATTCATTCAATGTCTCATGCTTAACTCGTTCATTGTAAGAAACAAACTGTAGTGCTTCATTCGTTGAATCAAACCGCATTCATTCATTCAATTAATCATACGTTATCCATTGACTCAATCAAACAAACTGCACAAGTTGAATCAATGGTTTGAGCTTTTCTCATTAATTCAATGTCTCGAGCTTAACACACTCATTCAAGGAAACAAACCGTTTACAATCATACCATGAATCATGCGTTAAAAATTGATGCAATGAAACAGAGTGCACGAACAGTAGAGCTACTCTCATTTATTTAATACCTCAAGCTTAATACATTCATTGAAAGAAACAAACTGTACTCATTCAATCAATGAAACAAAAGTTATGCATTGATTCAATGAGTTGAGCCTCTCTCATTCATTCAATGTCTCATGCGTAACTTGTTCATTGTAATAAACAGACTGAAGTCCTTCATTCGTTGAATCAAACTTCAATCATTCATTTATTCATACGTTATCAATCGATTCAGCGAAACAAGCTGCACGAGATGTTTCAATGATTTGAGCTTCTCTCATTCATTCAATGCCTTGAGCTTAACACACTCATTCAAGGAAACAACCCGTTTTCATTCATTCAATGAATCATGCATTAAAGATTCCTGCAATGAAACAGACTGCACGAGCAGTAGAGCTACTCCCATTTATTTAATGCCTCAAGCCAAATACATTCATTGAAGGAAACAAACTGAATTTATTCAATCAATGAAACAAACGTTATTTATTGATTCAATGACTTGAGCCTCTCTCATTCATTCAATGTCTCATGCTTAACTCGTTCATTGTAAGAAACAAACTTCATTCGTTGAGCTACTCTCAGTTATGTAATGCTTCTCGCTTAATGCATTCACTGAAAGAAACAAAGTGCGTTCATTCAATCAATGAAACTAACGTTATTCATTGCTTCAATGAGATGAGCTTCTCTCATTCATTCAATGCCTCATGCTTAACTCATTCATTGTAAGAAACAAACTGCAGTCCTTCATTCGTTCAATCAAACTTCAATCATTCATTTAATTAATCAAACGTTATCCATTGATTCAATGAACCAAACTGCACGAGATGATTCAATGATTAGAGCTTCTCTCATTCATTCAATGTCTGAACCTTAACACAGTCATTCAAGAAAACAAACCGTCTTCATTCATTTCATGAAACATCCATTATAGATGGAAGCAATGAAATAGACTGCACGAACAGTAGAGCTACTCTCATTTATTTAATGCCTCAAGCTTAATACATTCATTGAAAGAAACAAACTGTACTCATTCAATCAATGAAACAAAAGTTATGCATTGATTCAATGAGTTGAGCCTCTCTCATTCATTCAATGTCTCATGCTTAACTCGTTCATTGTAAGAAACAAACTGTAGTGCTTCATTCGTTGAATCAAACCGCATTCATTCATTCAATTAATCATACGTTATCCATTGACTCAATCAAACAAACTGCACAAGTTGAATCAATGGTTTGAGCTTTTCTCATTAATTCAATGTCTCGAGCTTAACACACTCATTCAAGGAAACAAACCGTTTACAATCATACCATGAATCATGCGTTAAAAATTGATGCAATGAAACAGAGTGCACGAACAGTAGAGCTACTCTCATTTATTTAATACCTCAAGCTTAATACATTCATTGAAAGAAACAAACTGTACTCATTCAATCAATGAAACAAAAGTTATGCATTGATTCAATGAGTTGAGCCTCTCTCATTCATTCAATGTCTCATGCGTAACTTGTTCATTGTAATAAACAGACTGAAGTCCTTCATTCGTTGAATCAAACTTCAATCATTCATTTATTCATACGTTATCAATCGATTCAGCGAAACAAGCTGCACGAGATGTTTCAATGATTTGAGCTTCTCTCATTCATTCAATGCCTTGAGCTTAACACACTCATTCAAGGAAACAACCCGTTTTCATTCATTCAATGAATCATGCATTAAAGATTCTTGCAATGAAACAGACTGCACGAGCAGTAGAGCTACTCCCATTTATTTAATGCCTCAAGCCAAATACATTCATTGAAGGAAACAAACTGAATTTAATCAATCAATGAAACAAACGTTATTTATTGATTCAATGACTTGAGCCTCTCTCATTCATTCAATGTCTCATGCTTAACTCGTTCATTGTAAGAAACAAACTTCATTCGTTGAGCTACTATCAGTTATGTAATGCTTCTCGCTTAATGCATTCACTGAAAGAAACAAAGTGCGTTCATTCAATCAATGAAACTAACGTTATTCATTGCTTCAATGAGATGAGCTTCTCTCATTCATTCAATGCCTCATGCTTAACTCATTCATTGTAAGAAACAAACTGCAGTCCTTCATTCGTTCAATCAAACTTAAATCATTCATTTAATTAATCAAACGTTATCCATTGATTCAATGAACCAAACTGCACGAGATGATTCAATGATTAGAGCTTCTCTCATTCATTCAATGTCTGAACCTTAACACAGTCATTCAAGAAAACAAACCGTCTTCATTCATTTCATGAAACATCCATTATAGATGGAAGCAATGAAATAGACTGCACGAACAGTAGAGCTACTCTCATTTATTTAATGCCTCAAGCTTAATACATTCATTGAAAGAAACAAACTGTACTCATTCAATCAATGAAACAAAAGTTATGCATTGATTCAATGAGTTGAGCCTCTCTCATTCATTCAATGTCTCATGCTTAACTCGTTCATTGTAAGAAACAAACTGTAGTGCTTCATTCGTTGAATCAAACCGCATTCATTCATTCAATTAATCATACGTTATCCATTGACTCAATCAAACAAACTGCACAAGTTGAATCAATGGTTTGAGCTTTTCTCATTAATTCAATGTCTCGAGCTTAACACACTCATTCAAGGAAACAAACCGTTTACAATCATACCATGAATCATGCGTTAAAAATTGATGCAATGAAACAGAGTGCACGAACAGTAGAGCTACTCTCATTTATTTAATACCTCAAGCTTAATACATTCATTGAAAGAAACAAACTGTACTCATTCAATCAATGAAACAAAAGTTATGCATTGATTCAATGAGTTGAGCCTCTCTCATTCATTCAATGTCTCATACGTAACTTGTTCATTGTAATAAACAGACTGAAGTCCTTCATTCGTTGAATCAAACTTCAATCATTCATTTATTCATACGTTATCAATCGATTCAGCGAAACAAGCTGCACGAGATGTTTCAATGATTTGAGCTTCTCTCATTCATTCAATGCCTTGAGCTTAACACACTCATTCAAGGAAACAACCCGTTTTCATTCATTCAATGAATCATGCATTAAAGATTCTTGCAATGAAACAGACTGCACGAGCAGTAGAGCTACTCCCATTTATTTAATGCCTCAAGCCAAATACATTCATTGAAGGAAACAAACTGAATTTAATCAATCAATGAAACAAACGTTATTTATTGATTCAATGACTTGAGCCTCTCTCATTCATTCAATGTCTCATGCTTAACTCGTTCATTGTAAGAAACAAACTTCATTCGTTGAGCTACTCTCAGTTATGTAATGCTTCTCGCTTAATGCATTCACTGAAAGAAACAAAGTGCGTTCATTCAATCAATGAAACTAACGTTATTCATTGCTTCAATGAGATGAGCTTCTCTCATTCATTCAATGCCTCATGCTTAACTCATTCATTGTAAGAAACAAACTGCAGTCCTTCATTCGTTCAATCAAACTTAAATCATTCATTTAATTAATCAAACGTTATCCATTGATTCAATGAACCAAACTGCACGAGATGATTCAATGATTAGAGCTTCTCTCATTCATTCAATGTCTGAACCTTAACACAGTCATTCAAGAAAACAAACCGTCTTCATTCATTTCATGAAACATCCATTATAGATGGAAGCAATGAAATAGACTGCACGAACAGGAGAGCTACTCTCATTTATTTAATGCCTCAAGCTTAATACATTCATTGAAAGAAACAAACTGTACTCATTCAATCATTGAAACAAAAGTTATGCATTGATTCAATGAGTTGAGCCTCTCTCATTCATTCAATGTCTCATGCTTAACTCGTTCATTGTAAGAAACAAACTGTAGTGCTTCATTCGTTGAATCAAACCGCATTCATTCATTCAATTAATCATACGTTATCCATTGACTCAATCAAACAAACTGCACAAGTTGAATCAATGGTTTGAGCTTTTCTCATTAATTCAATGTCTCGAGCTTTACACACTCATTCAAGGAAACAAACCGTTTACAATCATACCATGAATCATGCGTTAAAAATTGATGCAATGAAACAGAGTGCACGAACAGTAGAGCTACTCTCATTTATTTAATACCTCAAGCTTAATACATTCATTGAAAGAAACAAACTGTACTCATTCAATCAATGAAACAAAAGTTATGCATTGATTCAATGAGTTGAGCCTCTCTCATTCATTCAATGTCTCATGCGTAACTTGTTCATTTTAATAAACAGACTGAAGTCCTTCATTCGTTGAATCAAACTTCAATCATTCATTTATTCATACGTTATCAATCGATTCAGCGAAACAAGCTGCACGAGATGTTTCAATGATTTGAGCTTCTCTCATTCATTCAATGCCTTGAGCTTAACACACTCATTCAAGGAAACAACCCATTTTCATTCATTCAATGAATCATGCATTAAAGATTCCTGCAATGAAACAGACTGCACGAGCAGTAGAGCTACTCCCATTTATTTAATGCCTCAAGCCAAATACATTCATTGAAGGAAACAAACTGAATTTATTCAATCAATGAAACAAACGTTATTTATTGATTCAATGACTTGAGCCTCTCTCATTCATTCAATGTCTCATGCTTAACTCGTTCATTGTAAGAAACAAACTTCATTCGTTGAGCTACTCTCAGTTATGTAATGCTTCTCGCTTAATGCATTCACTGAAAGAAACAAAGTGCGTTCATTCAATCAATGAAACTAACGTTATTCATTGCTTCAATGAGATGAGCTTCTCTCATTCATTCAATGCCTCATGCTTAACTCATTCATTGTAAGAAACAAACTGCAGTCCTTCATTCGTTCAATCAAACTTCAATCATTCATTTAATTAATCAAACGTTATCCATTGATTCAATGAACCAAACTGCACGAGATGATTCAATGATTAGAGCTTCTCTCATTCATTCAATGTCTGAACCTTAACACAGTCATTCAAGAAAACAAACAGTCTTCATTCATTTCATGAAACATCCATTATAGATGGAAGCAATGAAATAGACTGCACGAACAGTAGAGCTACTCTCATTTATTTAATGCCTCAAGCTTAATACATTCATTGAAAGAAACAAACTGTACTCATTCAATCAATGAAACAAAAGTTATGCATTGATTCAATGAGTTGAGCCTCTCTCATTCATTCAATGTCTCATGCTTAACTCGTTCATTGTAAGAAACAAACTGTAGTGCTTCATTTGTTGAATCAAACCGCATTCATTCATTCAATTAATCATACGTTATCCATTGTCTCAATCAAACAAACTGCACAAGTTGAATCAATGGTTTGAGCTTTTCTCATTAATTCAATGTCTCGAGCTTAACACACTCATTCAAGGAAACAAACCGTTTACAATCATACCATGAATCATGCGTTAAAAATTGATGCAATGAAACAGAGTGCACGAACAGTAGAGCTACTCTCATTTATTTAATACCTCAAGCTTAATACATTCATTGAAAGAAACAAACTGTACTCATTCAATCAATGAAACAAAAGTTATGCATTGATTCAATGAGTTGAGCCTCTCTCATTCATTCAATGTCTCATGCGTAACTTGTTCATTGTAATAAACAGACTGAAGTCCTTCATTCGTTGAATCAAACTTCAATCATTCATTTATTCATACGTTATCAATCGATTCAGCGAAACAAGCTGCACGAGATGTTTCAATGATTTGAGCTTCTCTCATTCATTCAATGCCTTGAGCTTAACACACTCATTCAAGGAAACAACCCGTTTTCATTCATTCAATGAATCATGCATTAAAGATTCTTGCAATGAAACAGACTGCACGAGCAGTAGAGCTACTCCCATTTATTTAATGCCTCAAGCCAAATACATTCATTGAAGGAAACAAACTGAATTTAATCAATCAATGAAACAAACGTTATTTATTGATTCAATGACTTGAGCCTCTCTCATTCATTCAATGTCTCATGCTTAACTCGTTCATTGTAAGAAACAAACTTCATTCGTTGAGCTACTATCAGTTATGTAATGCTTCTCGCTTAATGCATTCACTGAAAGAAACAAAGTGCGTTCATTCAATCAATGAAACTAACGTTATTCATTGCTTCAATGAGATGAGCTTCTCTCATTCATTCAATGCCTCATGCTTAACTCATTCATTGTAAGAAACAAACTGCAGTCCTTCATTCGTTCAATCAAACTTCAATCATTCATTTAATTAATCAAACGTTATCCATTAATTCAATGAACCAAACTGCACGAGATGATTCAATGATTAGAGCTTCTCTCATTCATTCAATGTCTGAACCTTAACACAGTCATTCAAGAAAACAAACCGTCTTCATTCATTTCATGAAACATCCATTATAGATGGAAGCAATGAAATAGACTGCACGAACAGTAGAGCTACTCTCATTTATTTAATGCCTCAAGCTTAATACATTCATTGAAAGAAACAAACTGTACTCATTCAATGAATGAAACAAAAGTTATGCATTGATTCAATGAGTTGAGCCTCTCTCATTCATTCAATGTCTCATGCTTAACTCGTTCATTGTAAGAAACAAACTGTAGTGCTTCATTCGTTGAATCAAACCGCATTCATTCATTCAATTAATCATACGTTATCCATTGACTCAACCAAACAAACTGCACAAGTTGAATCAATGGTTTGAGCTTTTCTCATTAATTCAATGTCTCGAGCTTAACACACTCATTCAAGGAAACAAACCGTTTACAATCATACCATGAATCATGCGTTAAAAATTGATGCAATGAAACAGAGTGCACGAACAGTAGAGCTACTCTCATTTATTTAATACCTCAAGCTTAATACATTCATTGAAAGAAACAAACTGTACTCATTCAATCGATGAAACAAAAGTTATGCATTGATTCAATGAGTTGAGCCTCTCTCATTCATTCAATGTCTCATACGTAACTTGTTCATTGTAATAAACAGACTGAAGTCCTTCATTCGTTGAATCAAACTTCAATCATTCATTTATTCATACGTTATCAATCGATTCAGCGAAACAAGCTGCACGAGATGTTTCAATGATTTGAGCTTCTCTCATTCATTCAATGCCTTGAGCTTAACACACTCATTCAAGGAAACAACCCGTTTTCATTCATTCAATGAATCATGCATTAAAGATTCTTGCAATGAAACAGACTGCACGAGCAGTAGAGCTACTCCCATTTATTTAATGCCTCAAGCCAAATACATTCATTGAAGGAAACAAACTGAATTTAATCAATCAATGAAACAAACGTTATTTATTGATTCAATGACTTGAGCCTCTCTCATTCATTCAATGTCTCATGCTTAACTCGTTCATTGTAAGAAACAAACTTCATTCGTTGAGCTACTCTCAGTTATGTAATGCTTCTCGCTTAATGCATTCACTGAAAGAAACAAAGTGCGTTCATTCAATCAATGAAACTAACGTTATTCATTGCTTCAATGAGATGAGCTTCTCTCATTCATTCAATGCCTCATGCTTAACTCATTCATTGTAAGAAACAAACTGCAGTCCTTCATTCGTTCAATCAAACTTAAATCATTCATTTAATTAATCAAACGTTATCCATTGATTCAATGAACCAAACTGCACGAGATGATTCAATGATTAGAGCTTCTCTCATTCATTCAATGTCTGAACCTTAACACAGTCATTCAAGAAAACAAACCGTCTTCATTCATTTCATGAAACATCCATTATAGATGGAAGCAATGAAATAGACTGCACGAACAGGAGAGCTACTCTCATTTATTTAATGCCTCAAGCTTAATACATTCATTGAAAGAAACAAACTGTACTCATTCAATCATTGAAACAAAAGTTATGCATTGATTCAATGAGTTGAGCCTTTCTCATTCATTCAATGTCTCATGCTTAACTCGTTCATTGTAAGAAACAAACTGTAGTGCTTCATTCGTTGAATCAAACCGCATTCATTCATTCAATTAATCATACGTTATCCATTGACTCAATCAAACAAACTGCACAAGTTGAATCAATGGTTTGAGCTTTTCTCATTAATTCAATGTCTCGAGCTTTACACACTCATTCAAGGAAACAAACCGTTTACAATCATACCATGAATCATGCGTTAAAAATTGATGCAATGAAACAGAGTGCACGAACAGTAGAGCTACTCTCATTTATTTAATACCTCAAGCTTAATACATTCATTGAAAGAAACAAACTGTACTCATTCAATCAATGAAACAAAAGTTATGCATTGATTCAATGAGTTGAGCCTCTCTCATTCATTCAATGTCTCATGCGTAACTTGTTCATTGTAATAAACAGACTGAAGTCCTTCATTCGTTGAATCAAACTTCAATCATTCATTTATTCATATGTTATCAATCGATTCAGCGAAACAAGCTGCACGAGATGTTTCAATGATTTGAGCTTCTCTCATTCATTCAATGCCTTGAGCTTAACACACTCATTCAAGGAAACAACCCGTTTTCATTCATTCAATGAATCATGCATTAAAGATTCTTGCAATGAAACAGACTGCACGAGCAGTAGAGCTACTCCCATTTATTTAATGCCTCAAGCCAAATACATTCATTGAAGGAAACAAACTGAATTTATTCAATCAATGAAACAAACGTTATTTATTGATTCAATGACTTGAGCCTCTCTCATTCATTCAATGTCTCATGCTTAACTCGTTCATTGTAAGAAACAAACTTCATTCGTTGAGCTACTCTCAGTTATGTAATGCTTCTCGCTTAATGCATTCACTGAAAGAAACAAAGTGCGTTCATTCAATCAATGAAACTAACGTTATTCATTGCTTCAATGAGATGAGCTTCTCTCATTCATTCAATGCCTCATGCTTAACTCATTCATTGTAAGAAACAAACTGCAGTCCTTCATTCGTTCAATCAAACTTCAATCATTCATTTAATTAATCAAACGTTATCCATTGATTCAATGAACCAAACTGCACGAGATGATTCAATGATTAGAGCTTCTCTCATTCATTCAATGTCTGAACCTTAACACAGTCATTCAAGAAAACAAACAGTCTTCATTCATTTCATGAAACATCCATTATAGATGGAAGCAATGAAATAGACTGCACGAACAGTAGAGCTACTCTCATTTATTTAATGCCTCAAGCTTAATACATTCATTGAAAGAAACAAACTGTACTCATTCAATCAATGAAACAAAAGTTATGCATTGATTCAATGAGTTGAGCCTCTCTCATTCATTCAATGTCTCATGCTTAACTCGTTCATTGTAAGAAACAAACTGTAGTGCTTCATTTGTTGAATCAAACCGCATTCATTCATTCAATTAATCATACGTTATCCATTGTCTCAATCAAACAAACTGCACAAGTTGAATCAATGGTTTGAGCTTTTCTCATTAATTCAATGTCTCGAGCTTAACACACTCATTCAAGGAAACAAACCGTTTACAATCATACCATGAATCATGCGTTAAAAATTGATGCAATGAAACAGAGTGCACGAACAGTAGAGCTACTCTCATTTATTTAATACCTCAAGCTTAATACATTCATTGAAAGAAACAAACTGTACTCATTCAATCAATGAAACAAAAGTTATGCATTGATTCAATGAGTTGAGCCTCTCTCATTCATTCAATGTCTCATGCGTAACTTGTTCATTGTAATAAACAGACTGAAGTCCTTCATTCGTTGAATCAAACTTCAATCATTCATTTATTCATACGTTATCAATCGATTCAGCGAAACAAGCTGCACGAGATGTTTCAATGATTTGAGCTTCTCTCATTCATTCAATGCCTTGAGCTTAACACACTCATTCAAGGAAACAACCCGTTTTCATTCATTCAATGAATCATGCATTAAAGATTCTTGCAATGAAACAGACTGCACGAGCAGTAGAGCTACTCCCATTTATTTAATGCCTCAAGCCAAATACATTCATTGAAGGAAACAAACTGAATTTAATCAATCAATGAAACAAACGTTATTTATTGATTCAATGAGTTGAGCCTCTCTCATTCATTCAATGTCTCATGCTTAACTCGTTCATTGTAAGAAACAAACTTCATTCGTTGAGCTACTCTCAGTTATGTAATGCTTCTCGCTTAATGCATTCACTGAAAGAAACAAAGTGCGTTCATTCAATCAATGAAACTAACGTTATTCATTGCTTCAATGAGATGAGCTTCTCTCATTCATTCAATGCCTCATGCTTAACTCATTCATTGTAAGAAACAAACTGCAGTCCTTCATTCGTTCAATCAAACTTAAATCATTCATTTAATTAATCAAACGTTATCCATTGATTCAATGAACCAAACTGCACGAGATGATTCAATGATTAGAGCTTCTCTCATTCATTCAATGTCTGAACCTTAACACAGTCATTCAAGAAAACAAACAGTCTTCATTCATTTCATGAAACATCCATTATAGATGGAAGCAATGAAATAGACTGCACGAACAGGAGAGCTACTCTCATTTATTTAATGCCTCAAGCTTAATACATTCATTGAAAGAAACAAACTGTACTCATTCAATCATTGAAACAAAAGTTATGCATTGATTCAATGAGTTGAGCCTCTCTCATTCATTCAATGTCTCATGCTTAACTCGTTCATTGTAAGAAACAAACTGTAGTGCTTCATTCGTTGAATCAAACCGCATTCATTCATTCAATTAATCATACGTTATCCATTGACTCAATCAAACAAACTGCACAAGTTGAATCAATGGTTTGAGCTTTTCTCATTAATTCAATGTCTCGAGCTTAACACACTCATTCAAGGAAACAAACCGTTTACAATCATACCATGAATCATGCGTTAAAAATTAATGCAATGAAACAGAGTGCACGAACAGTAGAGCTACTCTCATTTATTTAATACCTCAAGCTTAATACATTCATTGAAAGAAACAAACTGTACTCATTCAATCAATGAAACAAAAGTTATGCATTGATTCAATGAGTTGAGCCTCTCTCATTCATTCAATGTCTCATGCTTAACTCGTTCATTGTAAGAAACAAACTTCATTCGTTGAGCTACTCTCAGTTATGTAATGCTCTCGCTTAATGCATTCACTGACAGAAACAAAGTGCGTTCATTCAATCAATGAAACTAACGTTATTCATTGCTTCAATGAAATGAGCTTCTCTGATTCATTCAATGCCTCATGCTTAACACATTCATTGTAAGAAACAAACTGCAGTCCTTCATTCGTTCAATCAAACTTCAATCATTCATTTAATTAATCATTCGTTATCCATTAATTCAATGAACCAAACTGCACGAGATGATTCAATGATTAGAGCTTCTCTCATTCATTCAATGTCTGAACCTTAACACAGTCATTCAAGAAAACAACCGTCTTCATTCATTTCATGAAACATCATTATAGATGGAAGCAATGAAATAGACTGCACGAACAGTAGAGCTACTCTCATTTATTTAATGCCTCAAGCTTAATACATTCATTGAAAGAAACAAACTGTACTCATTCAATCAATGAAACAAAAGTTATGCATTGATTCAATGAGTTGAGCCTCTCTCATTCATTCAATGTCTCATGCTTAACTCGTTCATTGTGAGAAACAAACTGTAGTGCTTCATTCGTTGAATCAAACCGCATTCATTCATTCAATTAATCATACGTCATCCATTGACTCAATCAAACAAACTGCACAAGTTGAATCAATGGTTTGAGCTTTTCTCATTAATTCAATGTCTCGAGCTTAACACACTCATTCAAGGAAACAAACCGTTTACAATCATACCATGAATCATGCGTTAAAAATTGATGCAATGAAACAGAGTGCACGAACAGTAGAGCTACTCTCATTTATTTAATACCTCAAGCTTAATACATTCATTGAAAGAAACAAACTGTACTCATTCAATCAATGAAACAAAAGTTATGCATTGATTCAATGAGTTGAGCCTCTCTCATTCATTCAATGTCTCATGCGTAACTTGTTCATTGTAATAAACAGACTGAGTCCTTCATTCGTTGAATCAAACTTCAATCATTCATTTATTCATACGTTATCAATCGATTCAGCGAAACAAACTGCACGAGATGTTTCAATGATTTGAGCTTCTCTCATTCATTCAATGCCTTGAGCTTAACACACTCATTCAAGGAAACAAACCCGTTTTCATTCATTCAATGAATCATGCATTAAAGATTCCTGCAATGAAACAGACTGCACGAGCAGTAGAGCTACTCCCATTTATTTAATGCCTCAAGCCAAATACATTCATTGAAGGAAACAAACTGAATTTAATCAATCAATGAAACAAACGTTATTTATTGATTCAATGACTTGAGCCTCTCTCATTCATTCAATGTCTCATGCTTAACTCGTTCATTGTAAGAAACAACTTCATTCGTTGAGCTACTCTCAGTTATGTAATGCTTCTCGCTTAATGCATTCACTGAAAGAAACAAAGTGCGTTCATTCAATCAATGAAACTAACGTTATTCATTGCTTCAATGAGATGAGCTTCTCTCATTCATTCAATGCCTCATGCTTAACTCATTCATTGTAAGAAACAAACTGCAGTCCTTCATTCGTTCAATCAAACTTCAATCATTCATTTAATTAATCAAACGTTATCCATTAATTCAATGAACCAAACTGCACGAGATGATTCAATGATTAGAGCTTCTCTCATTCATTCAATGTCTGAACCTTAACACAGTCATTCAAGAAAACAAACCGTCTTCATTCATTTCATGAAACATCCATTATAGATGGAAGCAATGAAATAGACTGCACGAACAGTAGAGCTACTCTCATTTATTTAATGCCTCAAGCTTAATACATTCATTGAAAGAAACAAACTGTACTCATTCAATCAATGAAACAAAAGTTATGCATTGATTCAATGAGTTGAGCCTCTCTCATTCATTCAATGTCTCATGCTTAACTCGTTCATTGTAAGAAACAAACTGTAGTGCTTCATTCGTTGAATCAAACCGCATTCATTCATTCAATTAATCATACGTTATCAATTGACTCAATCAAACAAACTGCACAAGTTGAATCAATGGTTTGAGCTTTTCTCATTAATTCAATGTCTCGAGCTTAACACACTCATTCAAGGAAACAAACCGTTTACAATCATACCATGAATCATGCGTTAAAAATTGATGCAATGAAACAGAGTGCACGAACAGTAGAGCTACTCTCATTTATTTAATACCTCAAGCTTAATACATTCATTGAAAGAAACAAACTGTACTCATTCAATCAATGAAACAAAAGTTATGCATTGATTCAATGAGTTGAGCCTCTCTCATTCATTCAATGTCTCATGCGTAACTTGTTCATTGTAATAAACAGACTGAAGTCCTTCATTCGTTGAATCAAACTTCAATCATTCATTTATTCATACGTTATCAATCGATTCAGCGAAACAAGCTGCACGAGATGTTTCAATGATTTGAGCTTCTCTCATTCATTCAATGCCTTGAGCTTAACACACTCATTCAAGGAAACAACCCGTTTTCATTCATTCAGTGAATCATGCATTAAAGATTCCTGCAATGAAACAGACTGCACGAGCAGTAGAGCTACTCCATTTATTTAATGCCTCAAGCCAAATACATTCATTGAAGGAAACAAACTGAATTTATTCAATCAATGAAACAAACGTTATTTATTGATTCAATGACTTGAGCCTCTCTCATTCATTCAATGTCTCATGCTTAACTCGTTCATTGTAAGAAACAAACTTCATTCGTTGAGCTACTCTCAGTTATGTAATGCTTCTCGCTTAATGCATTCACTGAAAGAAACAAAGTGCGTTCATTCAATCAATGAAACTAACGTTATTCATTGCTTCAATGAGATGAGCTTCTCTCATTCATTCAATGCCTCATGCTTAACTCATTCATTGTAAGAAACAAACTGCAGTCCTTCATTCGTTCAATCAAACTTAAATCATTCATTTAATTAATCAAACGTTATCCATTGATTCAATGAACCAAACTGCACGAGATGATTCAATGATTAGAGCTTCTCTCATTCATTCAATGTCTGAACCTTAACACAGTCATTCAAGAAAACAAACAGTCTTCATTCATTTCATGAAACATCCATTATAGATGGAAGCAATGAAATAGACTGCACGAACAGTAGAGCTACTCTCATTTATTTAATGCCTCAAGCTTAATACATTCATTGAAAGAAACAAACTGTACTCATTCAATCATTGAAACAAAAGTTATGCATTGATTCAATGAGTTGAGCCTCTCTCATTCATTCAATGTCTCATGCTTAACTCGTTCATTGTAAGAAACAAACTGTAGTGCTTCATTCGTTGAATCAAACCGCATTCAATCATTCAATTAATCATACGTTATCCATTGACTCAATCAAACAAACTGCACAAGTTGAATCAATGGTTTGAGCTTTTCTCATTAATTCAATGTCTCGAGCTGAACACACTCATTCAAGGAAACAAACCGTTTACAATCATACCATGAATCATGCGTTAAAAATTGATGCAATGAAACAGAGTGCACGAACAGTAGAGCTACTCTCATTTATTTAATACCTCAAGCTTAATACATTCATTGAAAGAAACAAACTGTACTCATTCAATCAATGAAACAAAAGTTATGCATTGATTCAATGAGTTGAGCCTCTCTCATTCATTCAATGTCTCATGCGTAACTTGTTCATTGTAATAAACAGACTGAAGTCCTTCATTCGTTGAATCAAACTTCAATCATTCATTTATTCATACGTTATCAATCGATTCAGCGAAACAAGCTGCACGAGATGTTTCAATGATTTGAGCTTCTCTCATTCATTCAATGCCTTGAGCTTAACACACTCATTCAAGGAAACAACCCGTTTTCATTCATTCAATGAATCATGCATTAAAGATTCTTGCAATGAAACAGACTGCACGAGCAGTAGAGCTACTCCCATTTATTTAATGCCTCAAGCCAAATACATTCATTGAAGGAAACAAACTGAATTTAATCAATCAATGAAACAAACGTTATTTATTGATTCAATGACTTGAGCCTCTCTCATTCATTCAATGTCTCATGCTTAACTCGTTCATTGTAAGAAACAAACTTCATTCGTTGAGCTACTCTCAGTTATGTAATGCTTCTCGCTTAATGCATTCACTGAAAGAAACAAAGTGCGTTCATTCAATCAATGAAACTAACGTTATTCATTGCTTCAATGAGATGAGCTTCTCTCATTCATTCAATGCCTCATGCTTAACTCATTCATTGTAAGAAACAAACTGCAGTCCTTCATTCGTTCAATCAAACTTCAATCATTCATTTAATTAATCAAACGTTATCCATTAATTCAATGAACCAAACTGCACGAGATGATTCAATGATTAGAGCTTCTCTCATTCATTCAATGTCTGAACCTTAACACAGTCATTCAAGAAAACAAACAGTCTTCATTCATTTCATGAAACATCCATTATAGATGGAAGCAATGAAATAGACTGCACGAACAGTAGAGCTACTCTCATTTATTTAATGCCTCAAGCTTAATACATTCATTGAAAGAAACAAACTGTACTCATTCAATCAATGAAACAAAAGTTATGCATTGATTCAATGAGTTGAGCCTCTCCCATTCATTCAATGTCTCATGCTTAACTCGTTCATTGTAAGAAACAAACTGTAGTGCTTCATTCGTTGAATCAAACCGCATTCATTCATTCAATTAATCATACGTCATCCATTGACTCAATCAAACAAACTGCACAAGTTGAATCAATGGTTTGAGCTTTTCTCATTAATTCAATGTCTCGAGCTTAACACACTCATTCAAGGAAACAAACCGTTTACAATCATACCATGAATCATGCGTTAAAAATTGATGCAATGAAACAGAGTGCACGAACAGTAGAGCTACTCTCATTTATTTAATACCTCAAGCTTAATACATTCATTGAAAGAAACAAACTGTACTCATTCAATCAATGAAACAAAAGTTATGCATTGGTTCAATGAGTTGAGCCTCTCATTCATTCAATGTCTCATGCGTAACTTCATTCGTTGAATCAAACTTCAATCATTCATTTATTCATATGTTATCAATCGATTCAGCGAA
Organism: Hemiscyllium ocellatum; assembly: GCF_020745735.1. Classification (NCBI taxonomy): domain Eukaryota; kingdom Metazoa; phylum Chordata; class Chondrichthyes; order Orectolobiformes; family Hemiscylliidae; genus Hemiscyllium; species Hemiscyllium ocellatum. The sequence continues at coordinate 44,234 of NW_026869343.1, forward strand.
ACAAGCTGCACGAGATGTTTCAATGATTTGAGCTTCTCTCATTCATTCAATGCCTTGAGCTTAACACACTCATTCAAGGAAACAACCCGTTTTCATTCATTCAATGAATCATGCATTAAAGATTCTTGCAATGAAACAGACTGCACGAGCAGTAGAGCTACTCCCATTTATTTAATGCCTCAAGCCAAATACATTCATTGAAGGAAACAAACTGAATTTAATCAATCAATGAAACCAACGTTATTTATTGATTCAATGACTTGAGCCTCTCTCATTCATTCAATGTCTCATGCTTAACTCGTTCATTGTAAGAAACAAACTTCATTCGTTGAGCTACTCTCAGTTATGTAATGCTTCTCGCTTAATGCATTCACTGAAAGAAACAAAGTGCGTTCATTCAATCAATGAAACTAACGTTATTCATTGCTTCAATGAGATGAGCTTCTCTCATTCATTCAATGCCTCATGCTTAACTCATTCATTGTAAGAAACAAACTGCAGTCCTTCATTCGTTCAATCAAACTTAAATCATTCATTTAATTAATCAAACGTTATCCATTGATTCAATGAACCAAACTGCACGAGATGATTCAATGATTAGAGCTTCTCTCATTCATTCAATGTCTGAACCTTAACACAGTCATTCAAGAAAACAAACCGTCTTCATTCATTTCATGAAACATCCATTATAGATGGAAGCAATGAAATAGACTGCACGAACAGTAGAGCTACTCTCATTTATTTAATGCCTCAAGCTTAATACATTCATTGAAAGAAACAAACTGTACTCATTCAATCAATGAAACAAAAGTTATGCATTGATTCAATGAGTTGAGCCTCTCTCATTCATTCAATGTCTCATGCTTAACTCGTTCATTGTAAGAAACAAACTGTAGTGCTTCATTCGTTGAATCAAACCGCATTCATTCATTCAATTAATCATACGTTATCCATTGGATCCATTACTTCTTCATGAAAAGACTCGATTCCTCTGTGGAATTTTACCTGATTATATTATATTGTATAAGATTAAGCTTAACAGCAATGATGCTATTAACTCGTTAAGTGTCATGGGATCTGTCTACTTCTTCATGAAAAGACTCAATTCTTCTGTGGAATTTTACCTGATTATATTAGATTGTAGCAACAATGATACTATTAACTCTTTATTGTATTTTAGCCTCGCAACAATTAAGTATAACTATGACTATGTGGCAACTGCTCTCTACCAGCTACTTATCAGCTACTTATTGTTTTCTCAGCTAATTAAGTGTTTAACGCGACCTTTAAACAATGCTGACCGAGGCACAGTTTGAGATTCCAGTTCTTTAAACAAATGATGTAATTGCTTAACTTAGACTGTAAGGGATATAAAAGCAGAGCTAAAACAGACAGAACTCACTCTTGTCTTGAAACACAGACAATGAGTCACCCAACCATCCTCTGAACCACCAGGCTTGCAGAAAAGACACATTTGTGCAAAATACGGACCGATCGGATGAAACATACGGACGGCTAAGAGCTTGCTGAAATACGCCTGCCTAAAAGATTCTCGGTTGAGGCACTGCATTCTAGCCTGAAGAAGATACAATCTGAACCAACTAGCTGATACACGCTAGTCTATGAAGATCCCATTTGGGACACTCAGGTATTAAGCTCTGCTTTTATCCTAGGTATCTTTTAAGAACATTCAAAAAGGCTGTAACGATTGTGATTAACTGAAAACATCTGATTGTGAGTATTCAACTTATTATATTGATAAATTTCTATTATATTTTACACCACACACTTCGTATTCGCCGAACCTTTATTTGATAAGATATGTTTACCATTGTGTTGGTATGTTAAGTCTAGAACTTAGCTGAGAAGGCATTAGGATTGACTTAAAGTGAATCCCTCTCACTCCTAGGTGAAAGGATAAACTGAAGGGACCTAGAGACCTGCGATAAACCCAGCCGAGTTTGTAGCTATCAGGACCATACAGTCAATAGGGACCACTGGTAAACTTGACAGGTAACGGCCTCAGGTATATGCCCGAGGTACTGTAGTTTAATCCGGTAGTAACCCATACCTATTGAGGATATCCACCTGAATAACATAACAATTGGCGCCCAACGTGGGGCTCGAGAGATTGCACTATCTTGAACCTCACGGCGTAAATATTATCTTTGTCACCAAATAAACTCCTTCTGTAGGGATATAGCGAATAGTACAAAAAATAAAAGCCCCTCAAAAAGAAAAAGAAAATGGCCAATATACCTGCCTGTTATTTTAGAAATGATTGGGCAGAAATAGTCGCAGCAGGAAACGACAATATAGTCTCCCCACCTAACCTAAGAGGTCAGGAGGTAAGACTGAGGGCAGATGAGTCAGTCCTAGAAGGACTAAACAGACTCAATGGAGAACCTATAGCAGCAAGACTCCGATACAGGTTCAGAATAGAATATGTAGATGGAACTCACCATCACTATGATGGATGCATACCAGCAGATGGAACTGGAAACCCCCTAGAACCAGCCCACCAGCATACCGCTGGCGTTCTACCAGCTCAACATACGGTAACAGTAATTAGAAGAGAAACAGACCTAAGGGGAAGAGAAGTACCGCTAGTACCAGGCATGTCAGAACATGCCTGGGCAGAAGATATAGCTCAGCAAATTATAGTGGCAGCAGACAGAGTGCTCCAAATACCCCAACTAAATAGAGTAGCAGCACAAGTCCTAGTGGCGCAACATGCTGTAGAAAAAGCCCGATGGCTAAACAATAATCCCAGGCCCGGACAAGCCGGACAAGCACCACAACCGGTAGCAGCCCGCCGTGTGTACGGTGATCCCTCACTGAAGAATTTTAAAATCTGCTTCCTAGACTTTCCCTCAGATGACAGAGCAGCAATAAAATATATAATTCAACATTTCGAAAAACTAAAAGCCTTCTTGGAAGGACTAACCCCCCAAGAAAATTCAGATTTATTTAAAGCCCTGGATTGTCCTGCTTTAGATCAGGAACCGCACACCACCATAAATCTAGTTACCATACTCCATGAAGCCCACAACCGGGTATATGGAACCCAAAGAGCAGAAGCAGCCAACAAGATATTCAAAACACTCCTGGAATCAGGGAGAACAATGCTCCAGGTAGCACAATCCGCTGAAGATCTAGAAATAAACTATGTCCAAGTCAGGTCGCAATTATTCAGACAATTCCAGAATGAAGGCCATGCAAACAGGCTCAGGGAAGCCACAAACAGAGCACTAGGACAGGGACAAAACCCATGGCAAGTATTCAGACAAGAATTAATCAACTTAGGAGAAGTCCTCAATCTATCCCTAGATAGAATAGGAAAACAAAATCCCCACGGACCTCAACCAGAAGCCAAGGAAAGGAAATCAGAAAAACCTAAATCAGAAACCCAGAAATCCAAGGCGCAAGGACGCCAACAAAACCAAAGAAAACCATGGACATACCGACCCCAATATGAACCATTGGTTCAGGTAGTGGAAAAAGTCCAACCCAGAAACCAGGGACCTCCCCGACAGCAGCTACCTCCTAGACCAATTCCAGGAGTAAGCCCAAACTATTTAGGGAGAAACCCCATTCCGAATTATCAAGACCCAAGAGCTAGAGGGGGATACCAACCTCCACTACAGCCAGCCCAGCAACCACAACAACCTCGGGAATATAGGCCACCCCAACAAAATTTTAGACCTAGGCCTCCAAATGGACAAGTTCAACAAGAACGATACAACCTGAGACCCAGAAACAGTCAGGGACAAGCAATAACCTCTGGATCAGCCAGAGTGCAAACACAAGGGGACGAAAGGAATACAGAAGGGCAAAGAATCCACCAGACAGGGATGGTGAGAAAACCCAGACAGACAGCAGCAGAACCATGCTACCCTCAAGAACAAGGAAAAATAGAGGGGTATAAACCCCACAGACAGCAATGGCTCACAATAATGCTAGACACAGGGGCAGAAATGTCATTAATGGACAAAAGTTTGGCAGAAAAACTAAACATACCAAAAGTAGGAACAGAACCTTATCAGGGCATAGGAGCACCTGTAAAATGGGCAGATGTAGGAAAAATCAAATTAATCCTAAAAAATGGAAAACAAATAGAGACTAAAGCTCTAATTATAGAAGGTCTAAAAGACCAGGGAGAACCAGTAATATTAGGATGGGAAGACATTAAAGGACACAAACTACTAGAACAAACAGAAGACAAAAGAACAGAAGACTTAAAAGAAATTTTCGATAAAGAAAGCAACCCCAAAATCAGAGCAAAAATAAAACACCTAGTGCAAACTCACTGGGAAATCTGGCAAAAGGACTCATACCATTGCGGTAATCTAAACATTGATCCCACTCCCACAGGAATGGGACACTTCAAAATCAAAAAGAAGTATGGCATCAACAAACCAGAGATAGCTAGGGAAATCCAAAAAGTCATAGAAAGACTTGAGGAACAGGGAGTCCTAATAGAAAAAGGATCCCCATACAATACACCCATAATTGGAATACCAAAGCCTGATAAGCCAGGAAAGTACAGACTTGTCTGTGACTACCGAGACTTGAATTCAGGATCAGTGCCCTTCTCGTCATACTTTAAAGGAGCTCAGACTACATTGAATACCTTAAGAAGGGAGAAATATAAAACTACCCTAGACTTATCAAATGGATTTTGGAGTCATCCAATCCCAAAAGAAGAGTGGCCATATACAGCCATAACAGACACCCTAGGGAGACAATTAGTTTGGACCAGACTCCCTCAGGGATACCTAAACAGCCCAGTAATATTTTCTGCAGAAGTCAGAAAAACAGTACAAAACTTAGCTCCGCCAGGACAAATAGAATGCTATGTAGATGATATTTATATCACTCATGGTGACCTAGAAGAACATTTTGCCTGCCTACATAGAATAATGGAACACCTGTACCATAAGGGATATATAATTGGACTAGCAAAATCCCAGATCGCCAGAGAAAATGTAAAATACTTAGGAGTGGAACTAACCAATGAAGGAAAAGGACTAACTGAAGAATACAGTGAAAAAATAGCTGATATTCAACCTCCTACCAAAATTAAAGAATTACAAGCAATATTAGGCCTATGTAACTATGCCAGAGACTTTGTCCCAGGATATGCAGAAATATCTAAACCCCTGTACAAAAAACTAACCGAGAAAGTATTCTCATGGACTGAAGAAGATCAAAATAACCTAAATGAACTAATCAACCAATTAAATAAAGCAGAAAACATGGGAAAGCATGAACCAGGGAAAGACATTACACTAGAAGTAATTATAGGGCAAGAAAGTGCCACCGTAAGAGTAACCAGTCAAGGACAGAACAAACCCTTCCAATATATCTCTTTAAACTTTACAGAAACAGAGAGGAAATACCCAAAAATAGAAAAAACATGGGTAGCCATAACTAGAGCAGTGGAACCCATCAGAAAAATCCAAGGGGAAGGAAAGATAATTATCCTCACGGAATTGGCAGAATTACAATCCAAACAACAAAAAATAGAAAGGAGCCAAAGGGTCCACTCGGCCAGGTATGAAAAATGGGATATCCTACTAGCTGACCCCACTATAGAAATACAGCCCCTTACAGGAAAAACAGATACTTGGTGGACACCGAAATATAAACTAGCTGCTACTGAAGAAAAAACTGAATTCAATCCAGATATGTACATCTATACAGATGGTAGTGCCCAAAGAGGCCTGGATAAACAAGGTAAAGAAGAAAAATTAACAGGAATAGGAATAGTAATTGGTACAAAACTAAACAATGAGTTCCAAGAAGAAAAGGTCTTAGAAATAAAAGGACCACTGGGAGGTTCAGCCCAGAAAACAGAAGTAAAGGCGTTAGAATTAGCCTTAAAAGAAGCAAGCCAATTTCCTGCAGAACTCCAAATTCTCGTTTGTACAGATAGCTTTTATGCCAGTAGAGGCTATAACGAGGAACTAGATAAATGGAGTGAAAAAGGATTCCATGATTGTAGGAATCACCCCATACAATATAGACAAATATGGGAAGAAATAGCTAGATTAAAAGAAAACCTCCCAAATGTAAAAGTAATACATGTCAGAGGACACCAGAAAGAAGGTGAACACAAAAAAGGAAATGATCTAGCTGACCGAGCAGCCAAAGCCGCAAGTTTGGGAAAAGAATATAAAATAAGAGTAATAACTAGGCAAATGCAAAAAGAGAATCAGGACAAAGAATTGGAAGACTTACTTCAGGGCAAGGAAGTAAAAGGATACCCTAAAAATCAGGACTACTGGGAAGAATCTGATGGGGTAGTCAAAACCAAATTTAATGATCAAACCACAGAACAGGCTAAGATAATACCCCCTAGAAAAGGGAGAAGAGAACTTATCAAGACGGCCCACGAAGGCTTAGGGGCCGTGCATCCAGGAATAAAAACCACTCAGTCACACCTAAAGCAGAAATACTGGTGGCCTGGGATGAATGCAGAAGTTAAAAGATATTGTAATGAATGCAAAACTTGCCTAAAATATAATATCAAGGGAGGAACTAAAAAAGAACCGAAAATTATTCAGTCACAAAATATGGAGCCCGGGGATAAATGGATAATGGATTTTATCGGCCCATTGCCGACCTCTCACGGGAAAAAGCCATTTAAAAGACCGAATAAATATTGCCTAGTATGTATTGATGAATGTACCGGATTCACCACCCTGATCCCAACAAAGAGTTGTAGGACACAAGATGCTATAGAAGCTAGTGAGTTGATTCTGGTCGCTAACGGGCCTCCCAGAGTAATTCATACAGACCAAGGACCTGGCTTTAAAAACCAGGACTTTAACATGTGGTGTACCGCTCATGGGATACAGCTTGAGTTTAGCACACCTTACCATCCTGAATCGGCAGGAAAGGTAGAACAGAGAAACCAAGATGTCAAACTAGCCTTGGCAAAATTATTGTGCACTCGCAGTGGTAGTTGGAGTCAATGGTTGAAGGAGGTGCAGCTGGCCATCAATAACACACCCATAGATCTCTTAGGAGCAGAGAACCATATAACTCCGCACTATTTGAGATATGGAGTACAAATGAATACAGAAAATAAGCCTGAAATAGAAACCCAAACTAAACTTAAAAAAGAATGGATAGATCTCCTAAAAACTAAAAAAGAAGAATTAAGACAACAAAGGGAACAGAAAATTCAAGAAGACAGAAAATTTTGGCAACCTAAAGTAGGAGATTGGGTACAAGAGAAAAAACAAAATAAATCAGGAAGAGCCTTTAAAGCCCGCTATCATTTGCCTCAACAGATAATCCAAGTAGGAAATAGGACAGTGACAGTCGGGAAGGAAGGTAAAGAAAGGACTTTATCTGTAGATAATATAAGACCAGTTAACAAAGACTAAGAACATGGCAGATTGAATGGCTGTATATTTAGGAGAAGAAGAGAAACACAGGGAACAAATGGAGGGATTTTTTAACCTCCAAGAGAGATGTAAACAGCAGAAATGAAAAAAATTGGAAACAAATATTTAAAGGAAACAAAAAACAAAGAACAAACAATATGGAGTTAGGACAATTAGGGAAAGGCAAAAGGATACCAAAAGTAAAAAAAAAAATAAAAAAAAAAACCAATAAAGAAGAGACTAAGACGATTAAACAAAAGAAACTCGCGGCAGAACGCTGCTCTAAGTGTAATATAGTTCAACACACCCTACTATTTATAGTATTAGCCTTTCTAACTATAGGATGGATACTTCAGGCAGTAATAAAGCGCAGCCTGGAATGTAACACAGGTAATAACCCCGACAGCAACAGTAACTCGACAAATTCAGCAGGAATGCCTCTAATAATAGGAGGATTAACCCTATCCAACATGGCCCTAGTAATGTTAGGACTAATTACGATAAATGTTGCGCAAGCTCAAAAATATGAAACTTGGACAGATCCAAGACCCTCAGCAGAAATAATAGGAGAAGAAATTATAGGACACACATACACCTTAGACATAATAGTCTTAAAACAGGAGCTTGTGAATGAAAACCAAGAACAAGATCAAAGAATAGATAATCTTATACAAAATTGGATAGACGAATTACTATCTTATAGTATACAAAATGTTACAACAAATGAAGAAACCTCAGAGAGAGATAGATGGCTCTACTGTTTATACAAAACGTATAACCGTTCAGACTATCAGATCCAGGATCAAAAAACCACTATAACTGCTCCTATCCTATTATTATAAAAATAACACCCATATAATTGGATGCACCGATAAAGCCACACAATGTTATAGCCCATCAGGATACAATACCGCTCTCCTCCAAAACTGCCCAAATGATAATAGAGCAAAAAGAAATGAAACCCATGGACCATGGTCCTGCAAAATTCCCAACTCAGGAAAAGTAGTATATATAGAACACGGTAGATTTAAATGTGGATACACTTATGAAGTTCCTTAGGATAATTACTATGAAAATAATACCAAAAAGTATAACACTGAGGCAGAAAACCCAGATGGAAATCAAACATCTAAATGGAAATCAGTATATCAAGACTGGAAAAAATTAAAATACTTCTTAAAAGACCCACAAAGACAGGGAACTGAAATAAAAGTAGAAAATACAACTCTGTACTGCTACCATTGGGGCAGGATGTACTGCTACAAAACAAAGCAGAATGCCACCTTTTGGGAACAATCTTCTCCTGATAGATGGCTGGTGATAACCACAAATCAAAAAAAGCAGTAACAGCAACGATAATGATAATAATAATAATAATAATAGACAACAACAGGCAGAAGCATATATTAAGGATTTATTCAAAAATCAGAAAATACAATGGGAAAACTCAAAAAACCTAATAATAGAAGTGATAACAATCAAAAAAGACCAAGCCTGGCAAATTGCCTTTAATGACCTTAGAAATCAATTAAATGTAATAACTAGACGATGGTTGCATAACACCGTAAGAACAGAAAACAGGACAATAGCTGATTTAACCTCAAGGGTATACAGATCCCACGTGGAAAACAAAGATCAACAACTAAAGATCTCACTAGTAGAGATCAAATCCATCCTCACAAACGAAAATTACGAAACTAAAATAAAACAACCAATTTGGCAAAGCCTAAAAAATGGGTGGCTGAAAAAGGAAAAATGTATTCAAATTAACAATCAGCCTCAACTGATCGAATTCTCTAATTTAATCCTATTAAAACCCTGTGATAATAACACGGTTCAATATGTTAAAAAAAAGATTGCCAGATAGAGTACTTCCCATCTGGAAATACCTGGCTAACAAACCAGTCAGGAGAATTTAATGTTACGACAGGACATGTCGGATGTAATGGCAAAATTATGAGACAAAACAGAGAAACTTATAAGAACCCGGCAGAAAAAAATTAATCTAAAAATAGAAAAACCCAAACCTGACCTAGAACATTTTGAAAGAATGCTAACCATCTATTCAGAAAAGCAATGGATGGAGATAACCTTCTCGGGCCCAACGGATGACGAGAAGCTAAAGACCCTCCAGAACCTAATATCAAAAGAAAGGAAGGCTGACCAAAAAACTCTACAGGAAGAGATAAAAATATGTGTAGAAGAATCAAGAAAAAATTGGTATGATAACTTGCATATTAATGCAAGGACTATGTCAGTATTACAAACTACTGCAAACATTTGGGTGCAAATCTATGATTGGATTTATTGGATTCTATCATGGCTTGGCCTAGAACAACATACACCGCTCTTAGTGAGACTTATCCTACTCTGGGTGTTTGTGGTCGTAATTTGGCCATTTCTCAAGCCATTAATCAAGGGATTGATTCCAGAACGAAAATAAACCACATTCTGCTTCCTCGACCGGCAAGCATGGATGAAACCACAACCAAATACCAAGAAGTCCTAGACTTCCTGGGAAAACAAAACCAAGACTTACTTGGGACTCTGAACTATTGTGAAGGAACGGGAATTTCTCGAACCAATGTGATATTTTCTCCCACATGAAAGAACAATTTAGCCCTGTAGTCATGCCCGTAAGTCTATGGGACGCCTACTGCTACCACCTACCCATTATAGGAGGAAACATTCTGAAAGGACTCCAGCTCCTTTGGGGCTTGGTAGAATATAAATGGGTCCATTTGACCCTAGGTATAGGACTAATTCTCACAATTATGATTGGCTTTGAATTTAAACGAAGAAAATTTGAAATTACTAAGGGAGAATGGGGATCGTTTTTAACACTGATCTCCTCAACCATAATCATATCTTTTAATTACGAACCAGAATGGGCCATTTCTTGTGCTACCATTCACTTGATTCTAAAGACATTAATTGTCTGTCATTCGGTCTCAACACAGACCTCAAACCAGGATAAACCTTCGTTTGTCCAAACCAAAAACCAAACCAAACCTTTGAAACACAGACGCGACTCGTCTTTGGGTGACGCTAAATCAGAAAAACAAAATAAGTCCAAGCAGCTACCACCTTGGAAGAAACCAAAACCACAGAAAACCTGCGTACCAAAATGGAACCAAAAACTTACATTACTGGAACTCAACAAACCCTCTGCATCTATGCGAAAAAAAAAACAACCTCAATATTCCTTTATCAATATCCAAAAATTAAAGAATGGGTAACTAGAAAGAAGGAAACCAACACCACACGGAATACGGATGGGGGACTGAGCCAAGAACAGTTCTAAAAGAACACAACATTGGACAATGTTTAAATTGTAATGGACGTAAAAAGGCACAGAGACTAATATGCACATTTTGCTCAATGCTATTCGAAGAATTGAATATGAACATATTACTTTCTGTATGCAAACCAACAAAGATGTTGCCAGACCCAGATTTGATCAAAGGGGAACGCATTCGACAAACACCCCTTTCAAAAGAATATATGGTACAGTATGACCGTAGAAGAGGCCATAACCTGGCTGAACACTTAATGATACTCTCCAAAGGAAAATATACCTTTGTGGACTGTCTGAACTATGTTGCAAAACTACAAAAGCGGAATGAAGAAAACCTAACTGACCTAAACATGCTCCGATCCAACATAAAACAAGACGAGTTTAATTACGTAACCAGAGAAGCCAACAGACCGTTACCTCATCCACAAATCGATATGATAACCGAATGGTCAAAATGGACATGGTCACCTAAAGCCATAGAAACGGTGGTAACTTATACATCACCGACCCATGATTGGAAATGGACGGAAAGAGAATATAAGAACCCACCTGGATACAATGACTGCCTCCTGAGGGAACTCCGGAGAAAACACAAAATATCCCCCTACATGGCATGCGAAAGAGACCGCAAACAGGATCTCAAAGACTACCATGAGTACAAAATGAGGATTCTGAATGAAAGACCAAAACGGATGGTCCAACAAACTTCATGGTACAGTTGGAAACACGATGGCTGTCAAGGCCCCGAACCAAAACCAACATGGAAACCAGAGGTCCGGTTCTTTGACCACCAACATGATTGGAAACGAAATCCACTGATGAAATTCATCGGAACCCCAACAACTGAATCTGATCATGAAACCCGCCATGGGAAGTCTGACTCAGAATGATTTCGCATAATTAAATGAAATGTATGCGTTGATTTAATGTTGCCTTTTCCGCTTTACTCACAATAGCTCTCATAATAAGAGCGTCAACTGCAACAAACTACACCGCTGATGAATAAAGTGAAGATAATAATAATGGAGCGCAGAAAAAACGAAAAACTCCTGATACATGCTGCTATTGGTACAACAATCATTGTAGAACTCTGTTCAGCTATCATTTGAACTTTTTAAAGACACATGGGGAAATCTCGCTTTTCAAGAGGGGGATGTCACGGGATCCATTACTTCTTCATGAAAAGACTCGATTCCTCTGTGGAATTTTACCTGATTATATTATATTGTATAAGATTAAGCTTAACAGCAATGATGCTATTAACTCGTTAAGTGTCATGGGATCTGTCTACTTCTTCATGAAAAGACTCAATTCTTCTGTGGAATTTTACCTGATTATATTAGATTGTAGCAACAATGATACTATTAACTCTTTATTGTATTTTAGCCTAGCAACAATTAAGTATAACTATGACTATGTGGCAACTGCTCTCTACCAGCTACTTATCAGCTACTTATTGTTTTCTCAGCTAATTAAGTGTTTAACGCGACCTTTAAACAATGCTGACCGAGGCACAGTTTGAGATTCCAGTTCTTTAAACAAATGATGTAATTGCTTAACTTAGACTGTAAGGGATATAAAAGCAGAGCTAAAACAGACAGAACTCACTCTTGTCTTGAAACACAGACAATGAGTCACCCAACCATCCTCTGAACCACCAGGCTTGCAGAAAAGACACATTTGTGCAAAATACGGACCGATCGGATGAAACATACGGACGGCTAAGAGCTTGCTGAAATACGCCTGCCTAAAAGATTCTCGGTTGAGGCACTGCATTCTAGCCTGAAGAAGATACAATCTGAACCAACTAGCTGATACACGCTAGTCTATGAAGATCCCATTTGGGACACTCAGGTATTAAGCTCTGCTTTTATCCTAGGTATCTTTTAAGAACATTCAAAAAGGCTGTAACGATTGTGATTAACTGAAAACATCTGATTGTGAGTATTCAACTTATTATATTGATAAATTTCTATTATATTTTACACCACACACTTCGTATTCGCCGAACCTTTATTTGATAAGATATGTTTACCATTGTGTTGGTATGTTAAGTCTAGAACTTAGCTGAGAAGGCATTAGGATTGACTTAAAGTGAATCCCTCTCACTCCTAGGTGAAAGGATAAACTGAAGGGACCTAGAGACCTGCGATAAACCCAGCCGAGTTTGTAGCTATCAGGACCATACAGTCAATAGGGACCACTGGTAAACTTGACAGGTAACGGCCTCAGGTATATGCCCGAGGTACTGTAGTTTAATCCGGTAGTAACCCATACCTATTGAGGATATCCACCTGAATAACATAACAATGCTTCTCGCTTAATGCATTCACTGAAAGAAACAAAGTGCGTTCATTCAATCAATGAAACTAACGTTATTCATTGCTTCAATGAGATGAGCTTCTCTCATTCATTCAATGCCTCATGCTTAACTCATTCATTGTAAGAAACAAACTGCAGTCCTTCATTCGTTCAATCAAACTTCAATCATTCATTTAATTAATCAAACGTTATCCATTAATTCAATGAACCAAACTGCACGAGATGATTCAATGATTAGAGCTTCTCTCATTCATTCAATGTCTGAACCTTAACACAGTCATTCAAGAAAACAAACCGTCTTCATTCATTTCATGAAACATCCATTATAGATGGAAGCAATGAAATAGACTGCACGAACAGTAGAGCTACTCTCATTTATTTAATGCCTCAAGCTTAATACATTCATTGAAAGAAACAAACTGTACTCATTCAATCAATGAAACAAAAGTTATGCATTGATTCAATGAGTTGAGCCTCTCCCATTCATTCAATGTCTCATGCTTAACTCGTTCATTGTAAGAAACAAACTGTAGTGCTTCATTCGTTGAATCAAACCGCATTCATTCATTCAATTAATCATACGTCATCCATTGACTCAATCAAACAAACTGCACAAGTTGAATCAATGGTTTGAGCTTTTCTCATTAATTCAATGTCTCGAGCTTAACACACTCATTCAAGGAAACAAACCGTTTACAATCATACCATGAATCATGCGTTAAAAATTGATGCAATGAAACAGAGTGCACGAACAGTAGAGCTACTCTCATTTATTTAATACCTCAAGCTTAATACATTCATTGAAAGAAACAAACTGTACTCATTCAATCAATGAAACAAAAGTTATGCATTGGTTCAATGAGTTGAGCCTCTCTCATTCATTCAATGTCTCATGCGTAACTTCATTCGTTGAATCAAACTTCAATCATTCATTTATTCATACGTTATCAATCGATTCAGCGAAACAAGCTGCACGAGATGTTTCAATGATTTGAGCTTCTCTCATTCATTCAATGCCTTGAGCTTAACACACTCATTCAAGGAAACAACCCGTTTTCATTCATTCAATGAATCATGCATTAAAGATTCTTGCAATGAAACAGACTGCACGAGCAGTAGAGCTACTCCCATTTATTTAATGCCTCAAGCCAAATACATTCATTGAAGGAAACAAACTGAATTTAATCAATCAATGAAACCAACGTTATTTATTGATTCAATGACTTGAGCCTCTCTCATTCATTCAATGTCTCATGCTTAACTCGTTCATTGTAAGAAACAAACTTCATTCGTTGAGCTACTCTCAGTTATGTAATGCTTCTCGCTTAATGCATTCACTGAAAGAAACAAAGTGCGTTCATTCAATCAATGAAACTAACGTTATTCATTGCTTCAATGAGATGAGCTTCTCTCATTCATTCAATGCCTCATGCTTAACTCATTCATTGTAAGAAACAAACTGCAGTCCTTCATTCGTTCAATCAAACTTAAATCATTCATTTAATTAATCAAACGTTATCCATTGATTCAATGAACCAAACTGCACGAGATGATTCAATGATTAGAGCTTCTCTCATTCATTCAATGTCTGAACCTTAACACAGTCATTCAAGAAAACAAACCGTCTTCATTCATTTCATGAAACATCCATTATAGATGGAAGCAATGAAATAGACTGCACGAACAGTAGAGCTACTCTCATTTATTTAATGCCTCAAGCTTAATACATTCATTGAAAGAAACAAACTGTACTCATTCAATCAATGAAACAAAAGTTATGCATTGATTCAATGAGTTGAGCCTCTCTCATTCATTCAATGTCTCATGCTTAACTCGTTCATTGTAAGAAACAAACTGTAGTGCTTCATTTGTTGAATCAAACCGCATTCATTCATTCAATTAATCATACGTTATCCATTGTCTCAATCAAACAAACTGCACAAGTTGAATCAATGGTTTGAGCTTTTCTCATTAATTCAATGTCTCGAGCTTAACACACTCATTCAAGGAAACAAACCGTTTACAATCATACCATGAATCATGCGTTAAAAATTGATGCAATGAAACAGAGTGCACGAACAGTAGAGCTACTCTCATTTATTTAATACCTCAAGCTTAATACATTCATTGAAAGAAACAAACTGTACTCATTCAATCAATGAAACAAAAGTTATGCATTGATTCAATGAGTTGAGCCTCTCTCATTCATTCAATGTCTCATGCGTAACTTGTTCATTGTAATAAACAGACTGAAGTCCTTCATTCGTTGAATCAAACTTCAATCATTCATTTATTCATACGTTATCAATCGATTCAGCGAAACAAGCTGCACGAGATGTTTCAATGATTTGAGCTTCTCTCATTCATTCAATGCCTTGAGCTTAACACACTCATTCAAGGAAACAACCCGTTTTCATTCATTCAATGAATCATGCATTAAAGATTCCTGCAATGAAACAGACTGCACGAGCAGTAGAGCTACTCCCATTTATTTAATGCCTCAAGCCAAATACATTCATTGAAGGAAACAAACTGAATTTATTCAATCAATGAAACAAACGTTATTTATTGATTCAATGACTTGAGCCTCTCTCATTCATTCAATGTCTCATGCTTAACTCGTTCATTGTAAGAAACAAACTTCATTCGTTGAGCTACTCTCAGTTATGTTATGCTTCTCGCTTAATGCATTCACTGAAAGAAACAAAGTGCGTTCATTCAATCAATGAAACTAACGTTATTCATTGCTTCAATGAGATGAGCTTCTCTCATTCATTCAATGCCTCATGCTTAACTCATTCATTGTAAGAAACAAGCTGCAGTCCTTCATTCGTTCAATCAAACTTCAATCATTCATTTAATTAATCAAACGTTATCCATTATTCAATGAACCAAACTGCACGAGATGATTCAATGATTAGAGCTTCTCTCATTCATTCAATGTCTGAACCTTAACACAGTCATTCAAGAAAACAAACAGTCTTCATTCATTTCATGAAACATCCATTATAGATGGAAGCAATGAAATAGACTGCACGAACAGTAGAGCTACTCTCATTTATTTAATGCCTCAAGCTTAATACATTCATTGAAAGAAACAAACTGTACTCATTCAATCAATGAAACAAAAGTTATGCATTGATTCAATGAGTTGAGCCTCTCTCATTCATTCAATGTCTCATGCTTAACTCGTTCATTGTAAGAAACAAACTGTAGTGCTTCATTCGTTGAATCAAACCGCATTCATTCATTCAATTAATCATACGTTATCAATTGACTCAATCAAACAAACTGCACAAGTTGAATCAATGGTTTGAGCTTTTCTCATTAATTCAATGTCTCGAGCTTAACACACTCATTCAAGGAAACAAACCGTTTACAATCATACCATGAATCATGCGTTAAAAATTGATGCAATGAAACAGAGTGCACGAACAGTAGAGCTACTCTCATTTATTTAATACCTCAAGCTTAATACATTCATTGAAAGAAACAAACTGTACTCATTCAATCAATGAAACAAAAGTTATGCATTGATTCAATGAGTTGAGCCTCTCTCATTCATTCAATGTCTCATGCGTAACTTGTTCATTGTAATAAACAGACTGAAGTCCTTCATTCGTTGAATCAAACTTCAATCATTCATTTATTCATACGTTATCAATCGATTCAGCGAAACAAGCTGCACGAGATGTTTCAATGATTTGAGCTTCTCTCATTCATTCAATGCCTTGAGCTTAACACACTCATTCAAGGAAACAACCCGTTTTCATTCATTCAATGAATCATGCATTAAAGATTCTTGCAATGAAACAGACTGCACGAGCAGTAGAGCTACTCCCATTTATTTAATGCCTCAAGCCAAATACATTCATTGACGGAAACAAACTGAATTTAACCAATCAATGAAACAAACGTTATTTATTGATTCAATGAGATGAGCTTCTCTCATTCATTCAATGCTCATGCTTAACTCATTCATTGTAAGAAACAAACTGCAGTTCTTCATTCGTTCAATCAAACTTCAATCATTCATTCAATTAATCATACGTCATCCACTGACTCAATCAAACAAACTGCACAAGTTGAATCAATGGTTTGAGCTTTTCTCATTAATTCAATGTCTCGAGCTTAACACACTCATTCAAGGAAACAAACCGTTTACAATCATACCATGAATCATGCGTTAAATTGATGCAATGAAACAGAGTGCACGAACAGTGAGCTACTCTCATTTATTTAATACCTCAAGCTTAATACATTCATTGAAAGAAACAAACTGTACTAATTCAATCAATGAAACAAAAGTTATGCATGGATTCAATGAGTTGAGCCTCTCTCATTCATTCAATGCCTCATGCTTAACTCATTCATTGTAAGAAACAAACTGCAGTCCTTCATTCGTTCAATCAAACTTCAATCATTCATTTAATTAATCAAACGTTATCCATTGATTCAATGAACCAAACTGCACGAGATGATTCAATGATTAGAGCTTCTCTCATTCATTCAATGTCTGAACCTTAACACAGTCATTCAAGAAAACAAACCGTCTTCATTCATTTCATGAAACATCCATTATAGATGGAAGCAATGAAATAGACTGCACGAACAGTAGAGCTACTCTCATTTATTTAATGCCTCAAGCTTAATACATTCATTGAAAGAAACAAACTGTACTCATTCAATCAATGAAACAAAAGTTATGCATTGATTCAATGAGTTGAGCCTCTCTCATTCATTCAATGTCTCATGCTTAACTCGTTCATTGTAAGAAACAAACTGTAGTGCTTCATTCGTTGAATCAAACCGCATTCATTCATTCAATTAATCATACGTTATCCATTGACTCAATCAAACAAACTGCACAAGTTGAATCAATGGTTTGAGCTTTTCTCATTAATTCAATGTCTCGAGCTTAACACACTCATTCAAGGAAACAAACCGTTTACAATCATACCATGAATCATGCGTTAAAAATTGATGCAATGAAACAGAGTGCACGAACAGTAGAGCTACTCTCATTTATTTAATACCTCAAGCTTAATACATTCATTGAAAGAAACAAACTGTACTCATTCAATCAATGAAACAAAAGTTATGCATTGATTCAATGAGTTGAGCCTCTCTCATTCATTCAATGTCTCATGCGTAACTTGTTCATTGTAATAAACAGACTGAAGTCCTTCATTCGTTGAATCAAACTTCAATCATTCATTTATTCATACGTTATCAATCGATTCAGCGAAACAAGCTGCACGAGATGTTTCAATGATTTGAGCTTCTCTCATTCATTCAATGCCTTGAGCTTAACACACTCATTCAAGGAAACAACCCGTTTTCATTCATTCAATGAATCATGCATTAAAGATTCTGCAATGAAACAGACTGCACGAGCAGTAGAGCTACTCCCATTTATTTACTGCCTCAAGCCAAATACATTCATTGAAGGAAACAAACTGAATTTATTCAATCAATGAAACAAACGTTATTTATTGATTCAATGACTTGAGCCTCTCTCATTCATTCAATGTCTCATGCTTAACTCGTTCATTGTAAGAAACAAACTTCATTCGTTGAGCTACTCTCAGTTATGTAATGCTTCTCGCTTAATGCATTCACTGAAAGAAACAAAGTGCGTTCATTCAATCAATGAAACTAACGTTATTCATTGCTTCAATGAGATGAGCTTCTCTCATTCATTCAATGCCTCATGCTTAACTCATTCATTGTAAGAAACAAACTGCAGTCCTTCATTCGTTCAATCAAACTTCAATCATTCATTTAATTAATCAAACGTTATCCATTGATTCAATGAACCAAACTGCACGAGATGATTCAATGATTAGAGCTTCTCTCATTCATTCAATGTCTGAACCTTAACACAGTCATTCAAGAAAACAAACAGTCTTCATTCATTTCATGAAACATCCATTATAGATGGAAGCAATGAAATAGACTGCACGAACAGTAGAGCTACTCTCATTTATTTAATGCCTCAAGCTTAATACATTCATTGAAAGAAACAAACTGTACTCATTCAATCATTGAAACAAAAGTTATGCATTGATTCAATGAGTTGAGCCTCTCTCATTCATTCAATGTCTCATGCTTAACTCGTTCATTGTAAGAAACAAACTGTAGTGCTTCATTCGTTGAATCAAACCGCATTCATTCATTCAATTAATCATACGTTATCCATTGACTCAATCAAACAAACTGCACAAGTTGAATCAATGGTTTGAGCTTTTCTCATTAATTCAATGTCTCGAGCTTAACACACTCATTCAAGGAAACAAACCGTTTACAATCATACCATGAATCATGCGTTAAAAATTGATGCAATGAAACAGAGTGCACGAACAGTAGAGCTACTCTCATTTATTTAATACCGCAAGCTTAATACATTCATTGAAAGAAACAAACTGTACTCATTCAATCAATGAAACAAAAGTTATGCATTGATTCAATGAGTTGAGCCTCTCTCATTCATTCAATGTCTCATGCGTAACTTGTTCATTGTAATAAACAGACTGAAGTCCTTCATTCGTTGAATCAAACTTCAATCATTCATTTATTCATACGTTATCAATCGATTCAGCGAAACAAGCTGCACGAGATGTTTCAATGATTTGAGCTTCTCTCATTCATTCAATGCCTTGAGCTTAACACACTCATTCAAGGAAACAACCCGTTTTCATTCATTCAATGAATCATGCATTAAAGATTCCTGCAATGGAACAGACTGCACGAGCAGTAGAGCTACTCCCATTTATTTAATGCCTCAAGCCAAATACATTCATTGAAGGAAACAAACTGAATTTATTCAATCAATGAAACAAACGTTATTTATTGATTCAATGACTTGAGCCTCTCTCATTCATTCAATGTCTCATGCTTAACTCGTTCATTGTAAGAAACAAACTTCATTCGTTGAGCTACTCTCAGTTATGTAATGCTTCTCGCTTGATGCATTCACTGAAAGAAACAAAGTGCGTTCATTCAATCAATGAAACTAACGTTATTCATTGCTTCAATGAGATGAGCTTCTCTTATTCATTCAATGCCTCATGCTTAACTCATTCATTGTAAGAAACAAACTGCAGTCCTTCATTCGTTCAATCAAACTTAAATCATTCATTTAATTAATCAAACGTTATCCATTGATTCAATGAACCAAACTGCACGAGATGATTCAATGATTAGAGCTTCTCTCATTCATTCAATGTCTGAACCTTAACACAGTCATTCAAGAAAACAAACAGTCTTCATTCATTTCATGAAACATCCATTATAGATGGAAGCAATGAAATAGACTGCACGAACAGTAGAGCTACTCTCATTTATTTAATGTCTCAAGCTTAATACATTCATTGAAAGAAACAAACTGTACTCATTCAATCAATGAAACAAAAGTTATGCATTGATTCAATGAGTTGAGCCTCTCTCATTCATTCAATGTCTCATGCTTAACTCGTTCATTGTAAGAAACAAACTGTAGTGCTTCATTCGTTGAATCAAACCGCATTCATTCATTCAATTAATCATACGTTATCCATTGACTCAATCAAACAAACTGCACAAGTTGAATCAATGGTTTGAGCTTTTCTCATTAATTCAATGTCTCGAGCTTAACACACTCATTCAAGGAAACAAACCGTTTACAATCATACCATGAATCATGCGTTAAAAATTGATGCAATGAAACAGAGTGCACGAACAGTAGAGCTACTCTCATTTATTTAATACCTCAAGCTTAATACATTCATTGAAAGAAACAAACTGTACTCATTCAATCAATGAAACAAAAGTTATGCATTGATTCAATGAGTTGAGCCTCTCTCATTCGTTCAATGTCTCATGCGTAACTTGTTCATTGTAATAAACAGACTGAAGTCCTTCATTCGTTGAATCAAACTTCAATCATTCATTTATTCATACGTTATCAATCGATTCAGCGAAACAAGCTGCACGAGATGTTTCAATGATTTGAGCTTCTCTCATTCATTCAATGCCTTGAGCTTAACACACTCATTCAAGGAAACAACCCGTTTTCATTCATTCAATGAATCATGCATTAAAGATTCCTGCAATGAAACAGACTGCACGAGCAGTAGAGCTACTCCCATTTATTTAATGCCTCAAGCCAAATACATTCATTGAAGGAAACAAACTGAATTTATTCAATCAATGAAACAAACGTTATTTATTGATTCAATGACTTGAGCCTCTCTCATTCATTCAATGTCTCATGCTTAACTCGTTCATTGTAAGAAACAAACTTCATTCGTTGAGCTACTCTCAGTTATGTAATGCTTCTCGCTTAATGCATTCACTGAAAGAAACAAAGTGCGTTCATTCAATCAATGAAACTAACGTTATTCATTGCTTCAATGAGATGAGCTTCTCTCATTCATTCAATGCCTCATGCTTAACTCATTCATTGTAAGAAACAAACTGCAGTCCTTCATTCGTTCAATCAAACTTCAATCATTCATTTAATTAATCAAACGTTATCCATTGATTCAATGAACCAAACTGCACGAGATGATTCAATGATTAGAGCTTCTCTCATTCATTCAATGTCTGAAACTTAACACAGTCATTCAAGAAAACAAACCGTCTTCATTCATTTCATGAAACATCCATTATAGATGGAAGCAATGAAATAGACTGCACGAACAGTAGAGCTACTCTCATTTATTTAATGCCTCAAGCTTAATACATTCATTGAAAGAAACAAACTGTACTCATTCAATCAATGAAACAAAAGTTATGCATTGATTCAATGAGTTGAGCCTCTCTCATTCATTCAATGTCTCATGCTTAACTCGTTCATTGTAAGAAACAAACTGTAGTGCTTCATTCGTTGAATCAAACCGCATTCATTCATTCAATTAATCATACGTTATCCATTGACTCAATCAAACAAACTGCACAAGTTGAATCAATGGTTTGAGCTTTTCTCATTAATTCAATGTCTCGAGCTTAACACACTCATTCAAGGAAACAAACCGTTTACAATCATACCATGAATCATGCGTTAAAAATTGATGCAATGAAACAGAGTGCACGAACAGTAGAGCTACTCTCATTTATTTAATACCTCAAGCTTAATACATTCATTGAAAGAAACAAACTGTACTCATTCAATCAATGAAACAAAAGTTATGCATTGATTCAATGAGTTGAGCCTCTCTCATTCATTCAATGTCTCATGCGTAACTTGTTCATTGTAATAAACAGACTGAAGTCCTTCATTCGTTGAATCAAACTTCAATCATTCATTTATTCATACGTTATCAATCGATTCAGCGAAACAAGCTGCACGAGATGTTTCAATGATTTGAGCTTCTCTCATTCATTCAATGCCTTGAGCTTAACACACTCATTCAAGAAAACAAACCGTTTTCATTCATTTCATGAATCATGCATTAAAGATGGAAGCAATGAAACAGACTGCACGAGCAGTAGAGCTACTCCCATTTATTTAATGCCTCAAGCCAAATACATTCATTGAAGGAAACAAACTGAATTCATTCAATCAATGAAACAAACGTTATTTATTGATTCAATGAGTTGAGCCTCTCTCATTCATTCAATGTCTCATGCTTAACTCGTTCATTGTAAGAAACAAACTTCATTCGTTGAGCTACTCTCAGTTATGTAATGCTTCTCGCTTAATGCATTCACTGAAAGAAACAAAGTGCGTTCATTCAATCAATGAAACTAACGTTATTCATTGCTTCAATGAGATGAGCTTCTCTCATTCATTCAATGCCTCATGCTTAACTCATTCATTGTAAGAAACAAACTGCAGTCCTTCATTCGTTCAATCAAACTTCAATCATTCATTTAATTAATCAAACGTTATCCATTGATTCAATGAACCAAACTGCACGAGATGATTCAATGATTAGAGCTTCTCTCATTCATTCAATGTCTGAACCTTAACACAGTCATTCAAGAAAACAAACAGTCTTCATTCATTTCATGAAACATCCATTATAGATGGAAGCAATGAAATAGACTGCACGAACAGTAGAGCTACTCTCATTTATTTAATGCCTCAAGCTTAATACATTCATTGAAAGAAACAAACTGTACTCATTCAATCATTGAAACAAAAGTTATGCATTGATTCAATGAGTTGAGCCTCTCTCATTCATTCAATGTCTCATGCTTAACTCGTTCATTGTAAGAAACAAACTGTAGTGCTTCATTCGTTGAATCAAACCGCATTCATTCATTCAATTAATCATACGTCATCCATTGACTCAATCAAACAAACTGCACAAGTTGAATCAATGGTTTGAGCTTTTCTCAATAATTCAATGTCTCGAGCTTAACACACTCATTCAAGGAAACAAACCGTTTACAATCATACCATGAATCATGCGTTAAAAATTGATGCAATGAAACAGAGTGCACGAACAGTAGAGCTACTCTCATTTATTTAATACCTCAAGCTTAATACATTCATTGAAAGAAACAAACTGTACTCATTCAATCAATGAAACAAAAGTTATGCATGGATTCAATGAGTTGAGCCTCTCTCATTCATTCAATGTCTCATGCGTAACTTGTTCATTGTAAGAAACAGACTGAAGTCCTTCATTCGTTCAATCAAACTTCAATCATTCATTTATTCATACGTTATCCATTGATTCAGCGAAACAAGCTGCACGAGATGTTTCAATGATTTGAGCTTCTCTCATTCATTCAATGCCTGAACCTTAACACACTCATTCAAGGAAACAACCGTTTTCATTCATTCAATGAAACATCCATTAAAGATGGAAGCAATGAAACAGACTGCACGAGCAGTAGAGCTACTCCCATTTATTTAATGCCTCAAGCCAAATACATTCATTGAAAGAAACAAACTGAATTCATTCAATCAATGAAACAAACGTTATTTATTGATTCAATGACTTGAGCCTCTCTCATTCATTCAATGTCTCATGCTTAACTCGTTCATTGTAAGAAACAAACTTCATTCGTTGAGCTACTCTCAGTTATGTAATGCTTCTCGCTTAATGCATTCACTGAAAGAAACAAAGTGCGTTCATTCAATCAATGAAACTAACGTTATTCATTGCTTCAATGAGATGAGCTTCTCTCATTCATTCAATGCCTCATGCTTAACTCATTCATTGTAAGAAACAAACTGCAGTCCTTCATTCGTTCAATCAAACTTCAATCATTCATTTAATTAATCAAACGTTATCCATTGATTCAATGAACCAAACTGCACGAGATGATTCAATGATTAGAGCTTCTCTCATTCATTCAATGTCTGAACCTTAACACAGTCATTCAAGAAAACAAACAGTCTTCATTCATTTCATGAAACATCCATTATAGATGGAAGCAATGAAATAGACTGCACGAACAGTAGAGCTACTCTCATTTATTTAATGCCTCAAGCTTAATACATTCATTGAAAGAAACAAACTGTACTCATTCAATCATTGAAACAAAAGTTATGCATTGATTCAATGAGTTGAGCCTCTCTCATTCATTCAATGTCTCATGCTTAACTCGTTCATTGTAAGAAACAAACTGTAGTGCTTCATTCGTTGAATCAAACCGCATTCATTCATTCAATTAATCATACGTTATCCATTGACTCAATCAAACAAACTGCACAAATTGAATCAATGGTTTGAGCTTTTCTCATTAATTCAATGTCTCGAGCTTAACACACTCATTCAAGGAAACAAACCGTTTACAATCATACCATGAATCATGCGTTAAAAATTGATGCAATGAAACAGAGTGCACGAACAGTAGAGCTACTCTCATTTATTTAATACCGCAAGCTTAATACATTCATTGAAAGAAACAAACTGTACTCATTCAATCAATGAAACAAAAGTTATGCATTGATTCAATGAGTTGAGCCTCTCTCATTCATTCAATGTCTCATGCGTAACTTGTTCATTGTAATAAACAGACTGAAGTCCTTCATTCGTTGAATCAAACTTCAATCATTCATTTATTCATACGTTATCAATCGATTCAGCGAAACAAGCTGCACGAGATGTTTCAATTATTTGAGCTTCTCTCATTCATTCAATGCCTTGAGCTTAACACACTCATTCAAGGAAACAACCCGTTTTCATTCATTCAATGAATCATGCATTAAAGATTCCTGCAATGAAACAGACTGCACGAGCAGTAGAGCTACTCCCATTTATTTAATGCCTCAAGCCAAATACATTCATTGAAGGAAACAAACTGAATTTATTCAATCAATGAAACAAACGTTATTTATTGATTCAATGACTTGAGCCTCTCTCATTCATTCAATGTCTCATGCTTAACTCGTTCATTGTAAGAAACAAACTTCATTCGTTGAGCTACTCTCAGTTATGTAATGCTTCTCGCTTAATGCATTCACTGAAAGAAACAAAGTGCGTTCATTCAATCAATGAAACTAACGTTATTCATTGCTTCAATGAGATGAGCTTCTCTCATTCATTCAATGCCTCATGCTTAACTCATTCATTGTAAGAAACAAACTGCAGTCCTTCATTCGTTCAATCAAACTTCAATCATTCATTTAATTAATCAAACGTTATCCATTGATTCAATGAACCAAACTGCACGAGATGATTCAATGATTAGAGCTTCTCTCATTCATTCAATGTCTGAACCTTAACACAGTCATTCAAGAAAACAAACCGTCTTCATTCATTTCATGAAACATCCATTATAGATGGAAGCAATGAAATAGACTGCACGAACAGTAGAGCTACTCTCATTTATTTAATGCCTCAAGCTTAATACATTCATTGAAAGAAACAAACTGTACTCATTCAATCAATGAAACAAAAGTTATGCATTGATTCAATGAGTTGAGCCTCTCTCATTCATTCAATGTCTCATGCTTAACTCGTTCATTGTAAGAAACAAACTGTAGTGCTTCATTCGTTGAATCAAACCGCATTCATTCATTCAATTAATCATACGTTATCCATTGACTCAATCAAACAAACTGCACAAGTTGAATCAATGGTTTGAGCTTTTCTCATTAATTCAATGTCTCGAGCTTAACACACTCATTCAAGGAAACAAACCGTTTACAATCATACCATGAATCATGCGTTAAAAATTGATGCAATGAAACAGAGTGCACGAACAGTAGAGCTACTCTCATTTATTTAATACCTCAAGCTTAATACATTCATTGAAAGAAACAAACTGTACTCATTCAATCAATGAAACAAAAGTTATGCATTGATTCAATGAGTTGAGCCTCTCTCATTCATTCAATGTCTCATGCGTAACTTGTTCATTGTAATAAACAGACTGAAGTCCTTCATTCGTTGAATCAAACTTCAATCATTCATTTATTCATACGTTATCAATCGATTCAGCGAAACAAGCTGCACGAGATGTTTCAATGATTTGAGCTTCTCTCATTCATTCAATGCCTTGAGCTTAACACACTCATTCAAGGAAACAACCCGTTTTCATTCATTCAATGAATCATGCATTAAAGATTCCTGCAATGAAACAGACTGCACGAGCAGTAGAGCTACTCCCATTTATTTAATGCCTCAAGCCAAATACATTCATTGAAGGAAACAAACTGAATTTATTCAATCAATGAAACAAACGTTATTTATTGATTCAATGACTTGAGCCTCTCTCATTCATTCAATGTCTCATGCTTAACTCGTTCATTGTAAGAAACAAACTTCATTCGTTGAGCTACTCTCAGTTATGTAATGCTTCTCGCTTAATGCATTCACTGAAAGAAACAAAGTGCGTTCATTCAATCAATGAAACTAACGTTATTCATTGCTTCAATGAGATGAGCTTCTCTCATTCATTCAATGCCTCATGCTTAACTCATTCATTGTAAGAAACAAACTGCAGTCCTTCATTCGTTCAATCAAACTTCAATCATTCATTTAATTAATCAAACGTTATCCATTGATTCAATGAACCAAACTGCACGAGATGATTCAATGATTAGAGCTTCTCTCATTCATTCAATGTCTGAACCTTAACACAGTCATTCAAGAAAACAAACCGTCTTCATTCATTTCATGAAACATCCATTATAGATGGAAGCAATGAAATAGACTGCACGAACAGTAGAGCTACTCTCATTTATTTAATGCCTCAAGCTTAATACATTCATTGAAAGAAACAAACTGTACTCATTCAATCAATGAAACAAAAGTTATGCATTGATTCAATGAGTTGAGCCTCTCTCATTCATTCAATGTCTCATGCTTAACTCGTTCATTGTAAGAAACAAACTGTAGTGCTTCATTCGTTGAATCAAACCGCATTCATTCATTCAATTAATCATACGTTATCCATTGACTCAATCAAACAAACTGCACAAGTTGAATCAATGGTTTGAGCTTTTCTCATTAATTCAATGTCTCGAGCTTAACACACTCATTCAAGGAAACAAACCGTTTACAATCATACCATGAATCATGCGTTAAAAATTGATGCAATGAAACAGAGTGCACGAACAGTAGAGCTACTCTCATTTATTTAATACCTCAAGCTTAATACATTCATTGAAAGAAACAAACTGTACTCATTCAATCAATGAAACAAAAGTTATGCATTGATTCAATGAGTTGAGCCTCTCTCATTCATTCAATGTCTCATGCGTAACTTGTTCATTGTAATAAACAGACTGAAGTCCTTCATTCGTTGAATCAAACTTCAATCATTCATTTATTCATACGTTATCAATCGATTCAGCGAAACAAGCTGCACGAGATGTTTCAATGATTTGAGCTTCTCTCATTCATTCAATGCCTTGAGCTTAACACACTCATTCAAGGAAACAACCCGTTTTCATTCATTCAATGAATCATGCATTAAAGATTCCTGCAATGAAACAGACTGCACGAGCAGTAGAGCTACTCCCATTTATTTAATGCCTCAAGCCAAATACATTCATTGAAGGAAACAAACTGAATTTATTCAATCAATGAAACAAACGTTATTTATTGATTCAATGACTTGAGCCTCTCTCATTCATTCAATGTCTCATGCTTAACTCGTTCATTGTAAGAAACAAACTTCATTCGTTGAGCTACTCTCAGTTATGTAATGCTTCTCGCTTAATGCATTCACTGAAAGAAACAAAGTGCGTTCATTCAATCAATGAAACTAACGTTATTCATTGCTTCAATGAGATGAGCTTCTCTCATTCATTCAATGCCTCATGCTTAACTCATTCATTGTAAGAAACAAACTGCAGTCCTTCATTCGTTCAATCAAACTTCAATCATTCATTTAATTAATCAAACGTTATCCATTGATTCAATGAACCAAACTGCACGAGATGATTCAATGATTAGAGCTTCTCTCATTCATTCAATGTCTGAACCTTAACACAGTCATTCAAGAAAACAAACCGTCTTCATTCATTTCATGAAACATCCATTATAGATGGAAGCAATGAAATAGACTGCACGAACAGTAGAGCTACTCTCATTTATTTAATGCCTCAAGCTTAATACATTCATTGAAAGAAACAAACTGTACTCATTCAATCAATGAAACAAAAGTTATGCATTGATTCAATGAGTTGAGCCTCTCTCATTCATTCAATGTCTCATGCTTAACTCGTTCATTGTAAGAAACAAACTGTAGTGCTTCATTCGTTGAATCAAACCGCATTCATTCATTCAATTAATCATACGTTATCCATTGACTCAATCAAACAAACTGCACAAGTTGAATCAATGGTTTGAGCTTTTCTCATTAATTCAATGTCTCGAGCTTAACACACTCATTCAAGGAAACAAACCGTTTACAATCATACCATGAATCATGCGTTAAAAATTGATGCAATGAAACAGAGTGCACGAACAGTAGAGCTACTCTCATTTATTTAATACCTCAAGCTTAATACATTCATTGAAAGAAACAAACTGTACTCATTCAATCAATGAAACAAAAGTTATGCATTGATTCAATGAGTTGAGCCTCTCTCATTCATTCAATGTCTCATGCGTAACTTGTTCATTGTAATAAACAGACTGAAGTCCTTCATTCGTTGAATCAAACTTCAATCATTCATTTATTCATACGTTATCAATCGATTCAGCGAAACAAGCTGCACGAGATGTTTCAATGATTTGAGCTTCTCTCATTCATTCAATGCCTTGAGCTTAACACACTCATTCAAGGAAACAACCCGTTTTCATTCATTCAATGAATCATGCATTAAAGATTCCTGCAATGAAACAGACTGCACGAGCAGTAGAGCTACTCCCATTTATTTAATGCCTCAAGCCAAATACATTCATTGAAGGAAACAAACTGAATTTATTCAATCAATGAAACAAACGTTATTTATTGATTCAATGACTTGAGCCTCTCTCATTCATTCAATGTCTCATGCTTAACTCGTTCATTGTAAGAAACAAACTTCATTCGTTGAGCTACTCTCAGTTATGTAATGCTTCTCGCTTAATGCATTCACTGAAAGAAACAAAGTGCGTTCATTCAATCAATGAAACTAACGTTATTCATTGCTTCAATGAGATGAGCTTCTCTCATTCATTCAATGCCTCATGCTTAACTCATTCATTGTAAGAAACAAACTGCAGTCCTTCATTCGTTCAATCAAACTTCAATCATTCATTTAATTAATCAAACGTTATCCATTGATTCAATGAACCAAACTGCACGAGATGATTCAATGATTAGAGCTTCTCTCATTCATTCAATGTCTGAACCTTAACACAGTCATTCAAGAAAACAAACCGTCTTCATTCATTTCATGAAACATCCATTATAGATGGAAGCAATGAAATAGACTGCACGAACAGTAGAGCTACTCTCATTTATTTAATGCCTCAAGCTTAATACATTCATTGAAAGAAACAAACTGTACTCATTCAATCAATGAAACAAAAGTTATGCATTGATTCAATGAGTTGAGCCTCTCTCATTCATTCAATGTCTCATGCTTAACTCGTTCATTGTAAGAAACAAACTGTAGTGCTTCATTCGTTGAATCAAACCGCATTCATTCATTCAATTAATCATACGTTATCCATTGACTCAATCAAACAAACTGCACAAGTTGAATCAATGGTTTGAGCTTTTCTCATTAATTCAATGTCTCGAGCTTAACACACTCATTCAAGGAAACAAACCGTTTACAATCATACCATGAATCATGCGTTAAAAATTGATGCAATGAAACAGAGTGCACGAACAGTAGAGCTACTCTCATTTATTTAATACCTCAAGCTTAATACATTCATTGAAAGAAACAAACTGTACTCATTCAATCAATGAAACAAAAGTTATGCATTGATTCAATGAGTTGAGCCTCTCTCATTCATTCAATGTCTCATGCTTAACTCGTTCATTGTAAGAAACAAACTTCATTCGTTGAGCTACTCTCAGTTATGTAATGCTTCTCGCTTAATGCATTCACTGAAAGAAACAAAGTGCGTTCATTCAATCAATGAAACTAACGTTATTCATTGCTTCAATGAGATGAGCTTCTCTCATTCATTCAATGCCTCATGCTTAACTCATTCATTGTAAGAAACAAACTGCAGTCCTTCATTCGTTCAATCAAACTTCAATCATTCATTTAATTAATCAAACGTTATCCATTGATTCAATGAACCAAACTGCACGAGATGATTCAATGATTAGAGCTTCTCTCATTCATTCAATGTCTGAACCTTAACACAGTCATTCAAGAAAACAAACCGTCTTCATTCATTTCATGAAACATCCATTATAGATGGAAGCAATGAAATAGACTGCACGAACAGTAGAGCTACTCTCATTTATTTAATGCCTCAAGCTTAATACATTCATTGAAAGAAACAAACTGTACTCATTCAATCAATGAAACAAAAGTTATGCATTGATTCAATGAGTTGAGCCTCTCTCATTCATTCAATGTCTCATGCTTAACTCGTTCATTGTAAGAAACAAACTGTAGTGCTTCATTCGTTGAATCAAACCGCATTCATTCATTCAATTAATCATACGTTATCCATTGACTCAATCAAACAAACTGCACAAGTTGAATCAATGGTTTGAGCTTTTCTCATTAATTCAATGTCTCGAGCTTAACACACTCATTCAAGGAAACAAACCGTTTACAATCATACCATGAATCATGCGTTAAAAATTGATGCAATGAAACAGAGTGCACGAACAGTAGAGCTACTCTCATTTATTTAATACCTCAAGCTTAATACATTCATTGAAAGAAACAAACTGTACTCATTCAATCAATGAAACAAAAGTTATGCATTGATTCAATGAGTTGAGCCTCTCTCATTCATTCAATGTCTCATGCGTAACTTGTTCATTGTAATAAACAGACTGAAGTCCTTCATTCGTTGAATCAAACTTCAATCATTCATTTATTCATACGTTATCAATCGATTCAGCGAAACAAGCTGCACGAGATGTTTCAATGATTTGAGCTTCTCTCATTCATTCAATGCCTTGAGCTTAACACACTCATTCAAGGAAACAACCCGTTTTCATTCATTCAATGAATCATGCATTAAAGATTCCTGCAATGAAACAGACTGCACGAGCAGTAGAGCTACTCCCATTTATTTAATGCCTCAAGCCAAATACATTCATTGAAGGAAACAAACTGAATTTATTCAATCAATGAAACAAACGTTATTTATTGATTCAATGACTTGAGCCTCTCTCATTCATTCAATGTCTCATGCTTAACTCGTTCATTGTAAGAAACAAACTTCATTCGTTGAGCTACTCTCAGTTATGTAATGCTTCTCGCTTAATGCATTCACTGAAAGAAACAAAGTGCGTTCATTCAATCAATGAAACTAACGTTATTCATTGCTTCAATGAGATGAGCTTCTCTCATTCATTCAATGCCTCATGCTTAACTCATTCATTGTAAGAAACAAACTGCAGTCCTTCATTCGTTCAATCAAACTTCAATCATTCATTTAATTAATCAAACGTTATCCATTGATTCAATGAACCAAACTGCACGAGATGATTCAATGATTAGAGCTTCTCTCATTCATTCAATGTCTGAACCTTAACACAGTCATTCAAGAAAACAAACCGTCTTCATTCATTTCATGAAACATCCATTATAGATGGAAGCAATGAAATAGACTGCACGAACAGTAGAGCTACTCTCATTTATTTAATGCCTCAAGCTTAATACATTCATTGAAAGAAACAAACTGTACTCATTCAATCAATGAAACAAAAGTTATGCATTGATTCAATGAGTTGAGCCTCTCTCATTCATTCAATGTCTCATGCTTAACTCGTTCATTGTAAGAAACAAACTGTAGTGCTTCATTCGTTGAATCAAACCGCATTCATTCATTCAATTAATCATACGTTATCCATTGACTCAATCAAACAAACTGCACAAGTTGAATCAATGGTTTGAGCTTTTCTCATTAATTCAATGTCTCGAGCTTAACACACTCATTCAAGGAAACAAACCGTTTACAATCATACCATGAATCATGCGTTAAAAATTGATGCAATGAAACAGAGTGCACGAACAGTAGAGCTACTCTCATTTATTTAATACCTCAAGCTTAATACATTCATTGAAAGAAACAAACTGTACTCATTCAATCAATGAAACAAAAGTTATGCATTGATTCAATGAGTTGAGCCTCTCTCATTCATTCAATGTCTCATGCGTAACTTGTTCATTGTAATAAACAGACTGAAGTCCTTCATTCGTTGAATCAAACTTCAATCATTCATTTATTCATACGTTATCAATCGATTCAGCGAAACAAGCTGCACGAGATGTTTCAATGATTTGAGCTTCTCTCATTCATTCAATGCCTTGAGCTTAACACACTCATTCAAGGAAACAACCCGTTTTCATTCATTCAATGAATCATGCATTAAAGATTCCTGCAATGAAACAGACTGCACGAGCAGTAGAGCTACTCCCATTTATTTAATGCCTCAAGCCAAATACATTCATTGAAGGAAACAAACTGAATTTATTCAATCAATGAAACAAACGTTATTTATTGATTCAATGACTTGAGCCTCTCTCATTCATTCAATGTCTCATGCTTAACTCGTTCATTGTAAGAAACAAACTTCATTCGTTGAGCTACTCTCAGTTATGTAATGCTTCTCGCTTAATGCATTCACTGAAAGAAACAAAGTGCGTTCATTCAATCAATGAAACTAACGTTATTCATTGCTTCAATGAGATGAGCTTCTCTCATTCATTCAATGCCTCATGCTTAACTCATTCATTGTAAGAAACAAACTGCAGTCCTTCATTCGTTCAATCAAACTTCAATCATTCATTTAATTAATCAAACGTTATCCATTGATTCAATGAACCAAACTGCACGAGATGATTCAATGATTAGAGCTTCTCTCATTCATTCAATGTCTGAACCTTAACACAGTCATTCAAGAAAACAAACCGTCTTCATTCATTTCATGAAACATCCATTATAGATGGAAGCAATGAAATAGACTGCACGAACAGTAGAGCTACTCTCATTTATTTAATGCCTCAAGCTTAATACATTCATTGAAAGAAACAAACTGTACTCATTCAATCAATGAAACAAAAGTTATGCATTGATTCAATGAGTTGAGCCTCTCTCATTCATTCAATGTCTCATGCTTAACTCGTTCATTGTAAGAAACAAACTGTAGTGCTTCATTCGTTGAATCAAACCGCATTCATTCATTCAATTAATCATACGTTATCCATTGACTCAATCAAACAAACTGCACAAGTTGAATCAATGGTTTGAGCTTTTCTCATTAATTCAATGTCTCGAGCTTAACACACTCATTCAAGGAAACAAACCGTTTACAATCATACCATGAATCATGCGTTAAAAATTGATGCAATGAAACAGAGTGCACGAACAGTAGAGCTACTCTCATTTATTTAATACCTCAAGCTTAATACATTCATTGAAAGAAACAAACTGTACTCATTCAATCAATGAAACAAAAGTTATGCATTGATTCAATGAGTTGAGCCTCTCTCATTCATTCAATGTCTCATGCTTAACTCGTTCATTGTAAGAAACAAACTTCATTCGTTGAGCTACTCTCAGTTATGTAATGCTTCTCGCTTAATGCATTCACTGAAAGAAACAAAGTGCGTTCATTCAATCAATGAAACTAACGTTATTCATTGCTTCAATGAGATGAGCTTCTCTCATTCATTCAATGCCTCATGCTTAACTCATTCATTGTAAGAAACAAACTGCAGTCCTTCATTCGTTCAATCAAACTTCAATCATTCATTTAATTAATCAAACGTTATCCATTGATTCAATGAACCAAACTGCACGAGATGATTCAATGATTAGAGCTTCTCTCATTCATTCAATGTCTGAACCTTAACACAGTCATTCAAGAAAACAAACCGTCTTCATTCATTTCATGAAACATCCATTATAGATGGAAGCAATGAAATAGACTGCACGAACAGTAGAGCTACTCTCATTTATTTAATGCCTCAAGCTTAATACATTCATTGAAAGAAACAAACTGTACTCATTCAATCAATGAAACAAAAGTTATGCATTGATTCAATGAGTTGAGCCTCTCTCATTCATTCAATGTCTCATGCTTAACTCGTTCATTGTAAGAAACAAACTGTAGTGCTTCATTCGTTGAATCAAACCGCATTCATTCATTCAATTAATCATACGTTATCCATTGACTCAATCAAACAAACTGCACAAGTTGAATCAATGGTTTGAGCTTTTCTCATTAATTCAATGTCTCGAGCTTAACACACTCATTCAAGGAAACAAACCGTTTACAATCATACCATGAATCATGCGTTAAAAATTGATGCAATGAAACAGAGTGCACGAACAGTAGAGCTACTCTCATTTATTTAATACCTCAAGCTTAATACATTCATTGAAAGAAACAAACTGTACTCATTCAATCAATGAAACAAAAGTTATGCATTGATTCAATGAGTTGAGCCTCTCTCATTCATTCAATGTCTCATGCGTAACTTGTTCATTGTAATAAACAGACTGAAGTCCTTCATTCGTTGAATCAAACTTCAATCATTCATTTATTCATACGTTATCAATCGATTCAGCGAAACAAGCTGCACGAGATGTTTCAATGATTTGAGCTTCTCTCATTCATTCAATGCCTTGAGCTTAACACACTCATTCAAGGAAACAACCCGTTTTCATTCATTCAATGAATCATGCATTAAAGATTCCTGCAATGAAACAGACTGCACGAGCAGTAGAGCTACTCCCATTTATTTAATGCCTCAAGCCAAATACATTCATTGAAGGAAACAAACTGAATTTATTCAATCAATGAAACAAACGTTATTTATTGATTCAATGACTTGAGCCTCTCTCATTCATTCAATGTCTCATGCTTAACTCGTTCATTGTAAGAAACAAACTGTAGTGCTTCATTCGTTGAATCAAACCGCATTCATTCATTCAATTAATCATACGTCATCCATTGACTCAATCAAACAAACTGCACAAGTTGAATCAATGTTTGAGCTTTCTCATTAATTCAATGTCTCGAGCTTAACACACTCATTCAAGGAAACAAACCGTTTCAATCATTCCATGAA
This sequence comes from Hemiscyllium ocellatum, assembly GCF_020745735.1. Taxonomy (NCBI): domain Eukaryota; kingdom Metazoa; phylum Chordata; class Chondrichthyes; order Orectolobiformes; family Hemiscylliidae; genus Hemiscyllium; species Hemiscyllium ocellatum. The sequence continues at coordinate 79,857 of NW_026869343.1, forward strand.
TCATGCATTAAAAATTGATGCAATGAAATAGACTGCACGAACAGTAGAGCTACTCTCATTTATTTAATGCCTCAAGCTTAATACATTCATTGAAAGAAACAAACTGTACTCATTCAATCAATGAAACAAAAGTTATGCATTGATTCAATGAGTTGAGCCTCTCTCATTCATTCAATGTCTCATGCTTAACTCGTTCATTGTAAGAAACAAACTGTAGTGCTTCATTCGTTGAATCAAACCGCATTCATTCATTCAATTAATCATACGTTATCCATTGACTCAATCAAACAAACTGCACAAGTTGAATCAATGGTTTGAGCTTTTCTCATTAATTCAATGTCTCGAGCTTAACACACTCATTCAAGGAAACAAACCGTTTACAATCATACCATGAATCATGCGTTAAAAATTGATGCAATGAAACAGAGTGCACGAACAGTAGAGCTACTCTCATTTATTTAATACCTCAAGCTTAATACATTCATTGAAAGAAACAAACTGTACTCATTCAATCAATGAAACAAAAGTTATGCATTGATTCAATGAGTTGAGCCTCTCTCATTCATTCAATGTCTCATGCGTAACTTGTTCATTGTAATAAACAGACTGAAGTCCTTCATTCGTTGAATCAAACTTCAATCATTCATTTATTCATACGTTATCAATCGATTCAGCGAAACAAGCTGCACGAGATGTTTCAATGATTTGAGCTTCTCTCATTCATTCAATGCCTTGAGCTTAACACACTCATTCAAGGAAACAACCCGTTTTCATTCATTCAATGAATCATGCATTAAAGATTCCTGCAATGAAACAGACTGCACGAGCAGTAGAGCTACTCCCATTTATTTAATGCCTCAAGCCAAATACATTCATTGAAGGAAACAAACTGAATTTATTCAATCAATGAAACAAACGTTATTTATTGATTCAATGACTTGAGCCTCTCTCATTCATTCAATGTCTCATGCTTAACTCGTTCATTGTAAGAAACAAACTTCATTCGTTGAGCTACTCTCAGTTATGTAATGCTTCTCGCTTAATGCATTCACTGAAAGAAACAAAGTGCGTTCATTCAATCAATGAAACTAACGTTATTCATTGCTTCAATGAGATGAGCTTCTCTCATTCATTCAATGCCTCATGCTTAACTCATTCATTGTAAGAAACAAACTGCAGTCCTTCATTCGTTCAATCAAACTTCAATCATTCATTTAATTAATCAAACGTTATCCATTGATTCAATGAACCAAACTGCACGAGATGATTCAATGATTAGAGCTTCTCTCATTCATTCAATGTCTGAACCTTAACACAGTCATTCAAGAAAACAAACCGTCTTCATTCATTTCATGAAACATCCATTATAGATGGAAGCAATGAAATAGACTGCACGAACAGTAGAGCTACTCTCATTTATTTAATGCCTCAAGCTTAATACATTCATTGAAAGAAACAAACTGTACTCATTCAATCAATGAAACAAAAGTTATGCATTGATTCAATGAGTTGAGCCTCTCTCATTCATTCAATGTCTCATGCTTAACTCGTTCATTGTAAGAAACAAACTGTAGTGCTTCATTCGTTGAATCAAACCGCATTCATTCATTCAATTAATCATACGTTATCCATTGACTCAATCAAACAAACTGCACAAGTTGAATCAATGGTTTGAGCTTTTCTCATTAATTCAATGTCTCGAGCTTAACACACTCATTCAAGGAAACAAACCGTTTACAATCATACCATGAATCATGCGTTAAAAATTGATGCAATGAAACAGAGTGCACGAACAGTAGAGCTACTCTCATTTATTTAATACCTCAAGCTTAATACATTCATTGAAAGAAACAAACTGTACTCATTCAATCAATGAAACAAAAGTTATGCATTGATTCAATGAGTTGAGCCTCTCTCATTCATTCAATGTCTCATGCGTAACTTGTTCATTGTAATAAACAGACTGAAGTCCTTCATTCGTTGAATCAAACTTCAATCATTCATTTATTCATACGTTATCAATCGATTCAGCGAAACAAGCTGCACGAGATGTTTCAATGATTTGAGCTTCTCTCATTCATTCAATGCCTTGAGCTTAACACACTCATTCAAGGAAACAACCCGTTTTCATTCATTCAATGAATCATGCATTAAAGATTCCTGCAATGAAACAGACTGCACGAGCAGTAGAGCTACTCCCATTTATTTAATGCCTCAAGCCAAATACATTCATTGAAGGAAACAAACTGAATTTATTCAATCAATGAAACAAACGTTATTTATTGATTCAATGACTTGAGCCTCTCTCATTCATTCAATGTCTCATGCTTAACTCGTTCATTGTAAGAAACAAACTTCATTCGTTGAGCTACTCTCAGTTATGTAATGCTTCTCGCTTAATGCATTCACTGAAAGAAACAAAGTGCGTTCATTCAATCAATGAAACTAACGTTATTCATTGCTTCAATGAGATGAGCTTCTCTCATTCATTCAATGCCTCATGCTTAACTCATTCATTGTAAGAAACAAACTGCAGTCCTTCATTCGTTCAATCAAACTTCAATCATTCATTTAATTAATCAAACGTTATCCATTGATTCAATGAACCAAACTGCACGAGATGATTCAATGATTAGAGCTTCTCTCATTCATTCAATGTCTGAACCTTAACACAGTCATTCAAGAAAACAAACCGTCTTCATTCATTTCATGAAACATCCATTATAGATGGAAGCAATGAAATAGACTGCACGAACAGTAGAGCTACTCTCATTTATTTAATGCCTCAAGCTTAATACATTCATTGAAAGAAACAAACTGTACTCATTCAATCAATGAAACAAAAGTTATGCATTGATTCAATGAGTTGAGCCTCTCTCATTCATTCAATGTCTCATGCTTAACTCGTTCATTGTAAGAAACAAACTGTAGTGCTTCATTCGTTGAATCAAACCGCATTCATTCATTCAATTAATCATACGTTATCCATTGACTCAATCAAACAAACTGCACAAGTTGAATCAATGGTTTGAGCTTTTCTCATTAATTCAATGTCTCGAGCTTAACACACTCATTCAAGGAAACAAACCGTTTACAATCATACCATGAATCATGCGTTAAAAATTGATGCAATGAAACAGAGTGCACGAACAGTAGAGCTACTCTCATTTATTTAATACCTCAAGCTTAATACATTCATTGAAAGAAACAAACTGTACTCATTCAATCAATGAAACAAAAGTTATGCATTGATTCAATGAGTTGAGCCTCTCTCATTCATTCAATGTCTCATGCGTAACTTGTTCATTGTAATAAACAGACTGAAGTCCTTCATTCGTTGAATCAAACTTCAATCATTCATTTATTCATACGTTATCAATCGATTCAGCGAAACAAGCTGCACGAGATGTTTCAATGATTTGAGCTTCTCTCATTCATTCAATGCCTTGAGCTTAACACACTCATTCAAGGAAACAACCCGTTTTCATTCATTCAATGAATCATGCATTAAAGATTCCTGCAATGAAACAGACTGCACGAGCAGTAGAGCTACTCCCATTTATTTAATGCCTCAAGCCAAATACATTCATTGAAGGAAACAAACTGAATTTATTCAATCAATGAAACAAACGTTATTTATTGATTCAATGACTTGAGCCTCTCTCATTCATTCAATGTCTCATGCTTAACTCGTTCATTGTAAGAAACAAACTTCATTCGTTGAGCTACTCTCAGTTATGTAATGCTTCTCGCTTAATGCATTCACTGAAAGAAACAAAGTGCGTTCATTCAATCAATGAAACTAACGTTATTCATTGCTTCAATGAGATGAGCTTCTCTCATTCATTCAATGCCTCATGCTTAACTCATTCATTGTAAGAAACAAACTGCAGTCCTTCATTCGTTCAATCAAACTTCAATCATTCATTTAATTAATCAAACGTTATCCATTGATTCAATGAACCAAACTGCACGAGATGATTCAATGATTAGAGCTTCTCTCATTCATTCAATGTCTGAACCTTAACACAGTCATTCAAGAAAACAAACCGTCTTCATTCATTTCATGAAACATCCATTATAGATGGAAGCAATGAAATAGACTGCACGAACAGTAGAGCTACTCTCATTTATTTAATGCCTCAAGCTTAATACATTCATTGAAAGAAACAAACTGTACTCATTCAATCAATGAAACAAAAGTTATGCATTGATTCAATGAGTTGAGCCTCTCTCATTCATTCAATGTCTCATGCTTAACTCGTTCATTGTAAGAAACAAACTGTAGTGCTTCATTCGTTGAATCAAACCGCATTCATTCATTCAATTAATCATACGTTATCCATTGACTCAATCAAACAAACTGCACAAGTTGAATCAATGGTTTGAGCTTTTCTCATTAATTCAATGTCTCGAGCTTAACACACTCATTCAAGGAAACAAACCGTTTACAATCATACCATGAATCATGCGTTAAAAATTGATGCAATGAAACAGAGTGCACGAACAGTAGAGCTACTCTCATTTATTTAATACCTCAAGCTTAATACATTCATTGAAAGAAACAAACTGTACTCATTCAATCAATGAAACAAAAGTTATGCATTGATTCAATGAGTTGAGCCTCTCTCATTCATTCAATGTCTCATGCTTAACTCGTTCATTGTAAGAAACAAACTGTAGTGCTTCATTCGTTGAATCAAACCGCATTCATTCATTCAATTAATCATACGTTATCCATTGACTCAATCAAACAAACTGCACAAGTTGAATCAATGGTTTGAGCTTTTCTCATTAATTCAATGTCTCGAGCTTAACACACTCATTCAAGGAAACAAACCGTTTACAATCATACCATGAATCATGCGTTAAAAATTGATGCAATGAAACAGAGTGCACGAACAGTAGAGCTACTCTCATTTATTTAATACCTCAAGCTTAATACATTCATTGAAAGAAACAAACTGTACTCATTCAATCAATGAAACAAAAGTTATGCATTGATTCAATGAGTTGAGCCTCTCTCATTCATTCAATGTCTCATGCGTAACTTGTTCATTGTAATAAACAGACTGAAGTCCTTCATTCGTTGAATCAAACTTCAATCATTCATTTATTCATACGTTATCAATCGATTCAGCGAAACAAGCTGCACGAGATGTTTCAATGATTTGAGCTTCTCTCATTCATTCAATGCCTTGAGCTTAACACACTCATTCAAGGAAACAACCCGTTTTCATTCATTCAATGAATCATGCATTAAAGATTCCTGCAATGAAACAGACTGCACGAGCAGTAGAGCTACTCCCATTTATTTAATGCCTCAAGCCAAATACATTCATTGAAGGAAACAAACTGAATTTATTCAATCAATGAAACAAACGTTATTTATTGATTCAATGACTTGAGCCTCTCTCATTCATTCAATGTCTCATGCTTAACTCGTTCATTGTAAGAAACAAACTTCATTCGTTGAGCTACTCTCAGTTATGTAATGCTTCTCGCTTAATGCATTCACTGAAAGAAACAAAGTGCGTTCATTCAATCAATGAAACTAACGTTATTCATTGCTTCAATGAGATGAGCTTCTCTCATTCATTCAATGCCTCATGCTTAACTCATTCATTGTAAGAAACAAACTGCAGTCCTTCATTCGTTCAATCAAACTTCAATCATTCATTTAATTAATCAAACGTTATCCATTGATTCAATGAACCAAACTGCACGAGATGATTCAATGATTAGAGCTTCTCTCATTCATTCAATGTCTGAACCTTAACACAGTCATTCAAGAAAACAAACCGTCTTCATTCATTTCATGAAACATCCATTATAGATGGAAGCAATGAAATAGACTGCACGAACAGTAGAGCTACTCTCATTTATTTAATGCCTCAAGCTTAATACATTCATTGAAAGAAACAAACTGTACTCATTCAATCAATGAAACAAAAGTTATGCATTGATTCAATGAGTTGAGCCTCTCTCATTCATTCAATGTCTCATGCTTAACTCGTTCATTGTAAGAAACAAACTGTAGTGCTTCATTCGTTGAATCAAACCGCATTCATTCATTCAATTAATCATACGTTATCCATTGACTCAATCAAACAAACTGCACAAGTTGAATCAATGGTTTGAGCTTTTCTCATTAATTCAATGTCTCGAGCTTAACACACTCATTCAAGGAAACAAACCGTTTACAATCATACCATGAATCATGCGTTAAAAATTGATGCAATGAAACAGAGTGCACGAACAGTAGAGCTACTCTCATTTATTTAATACCTCAAGCTTAATACATTCATTGAAAGAAACAAACTGTACTCATTCAATCAATGAAACAAAAGTTATGCATTGATTCAATGAGTTGAGCCTCTCTCATTCATTCAATGTCTCATGCGTAACTTGTTCATTGTAATAAACAGACTGAAGTCCTTCATTCGTTGAATCAAACTTCAATCATTCATTTATTCATACGTTATCAATCGATTCAGCGAAACAAGCTGCACGAGATGTTTCAATGATTTGAGCTTCTCTCATTCATTCAATGCCTTGAGCTTAACACACTCATTCAAGGAAACAACCCGTTTTCATTCATTCAATGAATCATGCATTAAAGATTCCTGCAATGAAACAGACTGCACGAGCAGTAGAGCTACTCCCATTTATTTAATGCCTCAAGCCAAATACATTCATTGAAGGAAACAAACTGAATTTATTCAATCAATGAAACAAACGTTATTTATTGATTCAATGACTTGAGCCTCTCTCATTCATTCAATGTCTCATGCTTAACTCGTTCATTGTAAGAAACAAACTTCATTCGTTGAGCTACTCTCAGTTATGTAATGCTTCTCGCTTAATGCATTCACTGAAAGAAACAAAGTGCGTTCATTCAATCAATGAAACTAACGTTATTCATTGCTTCAATGAGATGAGCTTCTCTCATTCATTCAATGCCTCATGCTTAACTCATTCATTGTAAGAAACAAACTGCAGTCCTTCATTCGTTCAATCAAACTTCAATCATTCATTTAATTAATCAAACGTTATCCATTGATTCAATGAACCAAACTGCACGAGATGATTCAATGATTAGAGCTTCTCTCATTCATTCAATGTCTGAACCTTAACACAGTCATTCAAGAAAACAAACCGTCTTCATTCATTTCATGAAACATCCATTATAGATGGAAGCAATGAAATAGACTGCACGAACAGTAGAGCTACTCTCATTTATTTAATGCCTCAAGCTTAATACATTCATTGAAAGAAACAAACTGTACTCATTCAATCAATGAAACAAAAGTTATGCATTGATTCAATGAGTTGAGCCTCTCTCATTCATTCAATGTCTCATGCTTAACTCGTTCATTGTAAGAAACAAACTGTAGTGCTTCATTCGTTGAATCAAACCGCATTCATTCATTCAATTAATCATACGTTATCCATTGACTCAATCAAACAAACTGCACAAGTTGAATCAATGGTTTGAGCTTTTCTCATTAATTCAATGTCTCGAGCTTAACACACTCATTCAAGGAAACAAACCGTTTACAATCATACCATGAATCATGCGTTAAAAATTGATGCAATGAAACAGAGTGCACGAACAGTAGAGCTACTCTCATTTATTTAATACCTCAAGCTTAATACATTCATTGAAAGAAACAAACTGTACTCATTCAATCAATGAAACAAAAGTTATGCATTGATTCAATGAGTTGAGCCTCTCTCATTCATTCAATGTCTCATGCTTAACTCGTTCATTGTAAGAAACAAACTGTAGTGCTTCATTCGTTGAATCAAACCGCATTCATTCATTCAATTAATCATACGTTATCCATTGACTCAATCAAACAAACTGCACAAGTTGAATCAATGGTTTGAGCTTTTCTCATTAATTCAATGTCTCGAGCTTAACACACTCATTCAAGGAAACAAACCGTTTACAATCATACCATGAATCATGCGTTAAAAATTGATGCAATGAAACAGAGTGCACGAACAGTAGAGCTACTCTCATTTATTTAATACCTCAAGCTTAATACATTCATTGAAAGAAACAAACTGTACTCATTCAATCAATGAAACAAAAGTTATGCATTGATTCAATGAGTTGAGCCTCTCTCATTCATTCAATGTCTCATGCGTAACTTGTTCATTGTAATAAACAGACTGAAGTCCTTCATTCGTTGAATCAAACTTCAATCATTCATTTATTCATACGTTATCAATCGATTCAGCGAAACAAGCTGCACGAGATGTTTCAATGATTTGAGCTTCTCTCATTCATTCAATGCCTTGAGCTTAACACACTCATTCAAGGAAACAACCCGTTTTCATTCATTCAATGAATCATGCATTAAAGATTCCTGCAATGAAACAGACTGCACGAGCAGTAGAGCTACTCCCATTTATTTAATGCCTCAAGCCAAATACATTCATTGAAGGAAACAAACTGAATTTATTCAATCAATGAAACAAACGTTATTTATTGATTCAATGACTTGAGCCTCTCTCATTCATTCAATGTCTCATGCTTAACTCGTTCATTGTAAGAAACAAACTTCATTCGTTGAGCTACTCTCAGTTATGTAATGCTTCTCGCTTAATGCATTCACTGAAAGAAACAAAGTGCGTTCATTCAATCAATGAAACTAACGTTATTCATTGCTTCAATGAGATGAGCTTCTCTCATTCATTCAATGCCTCATGCTTAACTCATTCATTGTAAGAAACAAACTGCAGTCCTTCATTCGTTCAATCAAACTTCAATCATTCATTTAATTAATCAAACGTTATCCATTGATTCAATGAACCAAACTGCACGAGATGATTCAATGATTAGAGCTTCTCTCATTCATTCAATGTCTGAACCTTAACACAGTCATTCAAGAAAACAAACCGTCTTCATTCATTTCATGAAACATCCATTATAGATGGAAGCAATGAAATAGACTGCACGAACAGTAGAGCTACTCTCATTTATTTAATGCCTCAAGCTTAATACATTCATTGAAAGAAACAAACTGTACTCATTCAATCAATGAAACAAAAGTTATGCATTGATTCAATGAGTTGAGCCTCTCTCATTCATTCAATGTCTCATGCTTAACTCGTTCATTGTAAGAAACAAACTGTAGTGCTTCATTCGTTGAATCAAACCGCATTCATTCATTCAATTAATCATACGTTATCCATTGACTCAATCAAACAAACTGCACAAGTTGAATCAATGGTTTGAGCTTTTCTCATTAATTCAATGTCTCGAGCTTAACACACTCATTCAAGGAAACAAACCGTTTACAATCATACCATGAATCATGCGTTAAAAATTGATGCAATGAAACAGAGTGCACGAACAGTAGAGCTACTCTCATTTATTTAATACCTCAAGCTTAATACATTCATTGAAAGAAACAAACTGTACTCATTCAATCAATGAAACAAAAGTTATGCATTGATTCAATGAGTTGAGCCTCTCTCATTCATTCAATGTCTCATGCGTAACTTGTTCATTGTAATAAACAGACTGAAGTCCTTCATTCGTTGAATCAAACTTCAATCATTCATTTATTCATACGTTATCAATCGATTCAGCGAAACAAGCTGCACGAGATGTTTCAATGATTTGAGCTTCTCTCATTCATTCAATGCCTTGAGCTTAACACACTCATTCAAGGAAACAACCCGTTTTCATTCATTCAATGAATCATGCATTAAAGATTCCTGCAATGAAACAGACTGCACGAGCAGTAGAGCTACTCCCATTTATTTAATGCCTCAAGCCAAATACATTCATTGAAGGAAACAAACTGAATTTATTCAATCAATGAAACAAACGTTATTTATTGATTCAATGACTTGAGCCTCTCTCATTCATTCAATGTCTCATGCTTAACTCGTTCATTGTAAGAAACAAACTTCATTCGTTGAGCTACTCTCAGTTATGTAATGCTTCTCGCTTAATGCATTCACTGAAAGAAACAAAGTGCGTTCATTCAATCAATGAAACTAACGTTATTCATTGCTTCAATGAGATGAGCTTCTCTCATTCATTCAATGCCTCATGCTTAACTCATTCATTGTAAGAAACAAACTGCAGTCCTTCATTCGTTCAATCAAACTTCATTCATTTAATTAATCAAACGTTATCCATTGATTCAATGAACCAAACTGCACGAGATGATTCAATGATTAGAGCTTCTCTCATTCATTCAATGTCTGAACCTTAACACAGTCATTCAAGAAAACAAACCGTCTTCATTCATTTCATGAAACATCCATTATAGATGGAAGCAATGAAATAGACTGCACGAACAGTAGAGCTACTCTCATTTATTTAATGCCTCAAGCTTAATACATTCATTGAAAGAAACAAACTGTACTCATTCAATCAATGAAACAAAAGTTATGCATTGATTCAATGATTTGAGCTTCTCTCATTCATTCAATGCCTTGAGCTTAACACACTCATTCAAGAAACAACCCGTTTTCATTCATTCAATGAATCATGCATTAAAGATTCCTGCAATGAAACAGACTGCACGAGCAGTAGAGCTACTCCCATTTATTTAATGCCTCAAGCCAAATACATTCATTGAAGGAAACAAACTGAATTTATTCAATCAATGAAACAAACGTTATTTATTGATTCAATGACTTGAGCCTCTCTCATTCATTCAATGTCTCATGCTTAACTCGTTCATTGTAAGAAACAAACTTCATTCGTTGAGCTACTCTCAGTTATGTAATGCTTCTCGCTTAATGCATTCACTGAAAGAAACAAAGTGCGTTCATTCAATCAATGAAACTAACGTTATTCATTGCTTCAATGAGATGAGCTTCTCTCATTCATTCAATGCCTCATGCTTAACTCATTCATTGTAAGAAACAAACTGCAGTCCTTCATTCGTTCAATCAAACTTCAATCATTCATTTAATTAATCAAACGTTATCCATTGATTCAATGAACCAAACTGCACGAGATGATTCAATGATTAGAGCTTCTCTCATTCATTCAATGTCTGAACCTTAACACAGTCATTCAAGAAAACAAACCGTCTTCATTCATTTCATGAAACATCCATTATAGATGGAAGCAATGAAATAGACTGCACGAACAGTAGAGCTACTCTCATTTATTTAATGCCTCAAGCTTAATACATTCATTGAAAGAAACAAACTGTACTCATTCAATCAATGAAACAAAAGTTATGCATTGATTCAATGAGTTGAGCCTCTCTCATTCATTCAATGTCTCATGCTTAACTCGTTCATTGTAAGAAACAAACTGTAGTGCTTCATTCGTTGAATCAAACCGCATTCATTCATTCAATTAATCATACGTTATCCATTGACTCAATCAAACAAACTGCACAAGTTGAATCAATGGTTTGAGCTTTTCTCATTAATTCAATGTCTCGAGCTTAACACACTCATTCAAGGAAACAAACCGTTTACAATCATACCATGAATCATGCGTTAAAAATTGATGCAATGAAACAGAGTGCACGAACAGTAGAGCTACTCTCATTTATTTAATACCTCAAGCTTAATACATTCATTGAAAGAAACAAACTGTACTCATTCAATCAATGAAACAAAAGTTATGCATTGATTCAATGAGTTGAGCCTCTCTCATTCATTCAATGTCTCATGCGTAACTTGTTCATTGTAATAAACAGACTGAAGTCCTTCATTCGTTGAATCAAACTTCAATCATTCATTTATTCATACGTTATCAATCGATTCAGCGAAACAAGCTGCACGAGATGTTTCAATGATTTGAGCTTCTCTCATTCATTCAATGCCTTGAGCTTAACACACTCATTCAAGGAAACAACCCGTTTTCATTCATTCAATGAATCATGCATTAAAGATTCCTGCAATGAAACAGACTGCACGAGCAGTAGAGCTACTCCCATTTATTTAATGCCTCAAGCCAAATACATTCATTGAAGGAAACAAACTGAATTTATTCAATCAATGAAACAAACGTTATTTATTGATTCAATGACTTGAGCCTCTCTCATTCATTCAATGTCTCATGCTTAACTCGTTCATTGTAAGAAACAAACTTCATTCGTTGAGCTACTCTCAGTTATGTAATGCTTCTCGCTTAATGCATTCACTGAAAGAAACAAAGTGCGTTCATTCAATCAATGAAACTAACGTTATTCATTGCTTCAATGAGATGAGCTTCTCTCATTCATTCAATGCCTCATGCTTAACTCATTCATTGTAAGAAACAAACTGCAGTCCTTCATTCGTTCAATCAAACTTCAATCATTCATTTAATTAATCAAACGTTATCCATTGATTCAATGAACCAAACTGCACGAGATGATTCAATGATTAGAGCTTCTCTCATTCATTCAATGTCTGAACCTTAACACAGTCATTCAAGAAAACAAACCGTCTTCATTCATTTCATGAAACATCCATTATAGATGGAAGCAATGAAATAGACTGCACGAACAGTAGAGCTACTCTCATTTATTTAATGCCTCAAGCTTAATACATTCATTGAAAGAAACAAACTGTACTCATTCAATCAATGAAACAAAAGTTATGCATTGATTCAATGAGTTGAGCCTCTCTCATTCATTCAATGTCTCATGCTTAACTCGTTCATTGTAAGAAACAAACTGTAGTGCTTCATTCGTTGAATCAAACCGCATTCATTCATTCAATTAATCATACGTTATCCATTGACTCAATCAAACAAACTGCACAAGTTGAATCAATGGTTTGAGCTTTTCTCATTAATTCAATGTCTCGAGCTTAACACACTCATTCAAGGAAACAAACCGTTTACAATCATACCATGAATCATGCGTTAAAAATTGATGCAATGAAACAGAGTGCACGAACAGTAGAGCTACTCTCATTTATTTAATACCTCAAGCTTAATACATTCATTGAAAGAAACAAACTGTACTCATTCAATCAATGAAACAAAAGTTATGCATTGATTCAATGAGTTGAGCCTCTCTCATTCATTCAATGTCTCATGCGTAACTTGTTCATTGTAATAAACAGACTGAAGTCCTTCATTCGTTGAATCAAACTTCAATCATTCATTTATTCATACGTTATCAATCGATTCAGCGAAACAAGCTGCACGAGATGTTTCAATGATTTGAGCTTCTCTCATTCATTCAATGCCTTGAGCTTAACACACTCATTCAAGGAAACAACCCGTTTTCATTCATTCAATGAATCATGCATTAAAGATTCCTGCAATGAAACAGACTGCACGAGCAGTAGAGCTACTCCCATTTATTTAATGCCTCAAGCCAAATACATTCATTGAAGGAAACAAACTGAATTTATTCAATCAATGAAACAAACGTTATTTATTGATTCAATGACTTGAGCCTCTCTCATTCATTCAATGTCTCATGCTTAACTCGTTCATTGTAAGAAACAAACTTCATTCGTTGAGCTACTCTCAGTTATGTAATGCTTCTCGCTTAATGCATTCACTGAAAGAAACAAAGTGCGTTCATTCAATCAATGAAACTAACGTTATTCATTGCTTCAATGAGATGAGCTTCTCTCATTCATTCAATGCCTCATGCTTAACTCATTCATTGTAAGAAACAAACTGCAGTCCTTCATTCGTTCAATCAAACTTCAATCATTCATTTAATTAATCAAACGTTATCCATTGATTCAATGAACCAAACTGCACGAGATGATTCAATGATTAGAGCTTCTCTCATTCATTCAATGTCTGAACCTTAACACAGTCATTCAAGAAAACAAACCGTCTTCATTCATTTCATGAAACATCCATTATAGATGGAAGCAATGAAATAGACTGCACGAACAGTAGAGCTACTCTCATTTATTTAATGCCTCAAGCTTAATACATTCATTGAAAGAAACAAACTGTACTCATTCAATCAATGAAACAAAAGTTATGCATTGATTCAATGAGTTCAGCCTCTCTCATTCATTCAATGTCTCATGCTTAACTCGTTCATTGTAAGAAACAAACTGTAGTGCTTCATTCGTTGAATCAAACCGCATTCATTCATTCAATTGACTCAATCAAACAAACTGCACAAGTTGAATCAATGGTTTGAGCTTTTCTCATTAATTCAATGTCTCGAGCTTAACACACTCATTCAAGGAAACAAACCGTTTACAATCATACCATGAATCATGCGTTAAAAATTGATGCAATGAAACAGAGTGCACGAACAGTAGAGCTACTCTCATTTATTTAATACCTCAAGCTTAATACATTCATTGAAAGAAACAAACTGTACTCATTCAATCAATGAAACAAAAGTTATGCATTGATTCAATGAGTTGAGCCTCTCTCATTCATTCAATGTCTCATGCGTAACTTGTTCATTGTAATAAACAGACTGAAGTCCTTCATTCGTTGAATCAAACTTCAATCATTCATTTATTCATACGTTATCAATCGATTCAGCGAAACAAGCTGCACGAGATGTTTCAATGATTTGAGCTTCTCTCATTCATTCAATGCCTTGAGCTTAACACACTCATTCAAGGAAACAACCCGTTTTCATTCATTCAATGAATCATGCATTAAAGATTCCTGCAATGAAACAGACTGCACGAGCAGTAGAGCTACTCCCATTTATTTAATGCCTCAAGCCAAATACATTCATTGAAGGAAACAAACTGAATTTATTCAATCAATGAAACAAACGTTATTTATTGATTCAATGACTTGAGCCTCTCTCATTCATTCAATGTCTCATGCTTAACTCGTTCATTGTAAGAAACAAACTTCATTCGTTGAGCTACTCTCAGTTATGTAATGCTTCTCGCTTAATGCATTCACTGAAAGAAACAAAGTGCGTTCATTCAATCAATGAAACTAACGTTATTCATTGCTTCAATGAGATGAGCTTCTCTCATTCATTCAATGCCTCATGCTTAACTCATTCATTGTAAGAAACAAACTGCAGTCCTTCATTCGTTCAATCAAACTTCAATCATTCATTTAATTAATCAAACGTTATCCATTGATTCAATGAACCAAACTGCACGAGATGATTCAATGATTAGAGCTTCTCTCATTCATTCAATGTCTGAACCTTAACACAGTCATTCAAGAAAACAAACCGTCTTCATTCATTTCATGAAACATCCATTATAGATGGAAGCAATGAAATAGACTGCACGAACAGTAGAGCTACTCTCATTTATTTAATGCCTCAAGCTTAATACATTCATTGAAAGAAACAAACTGTACTCATTCAATCAATGAAACAAAAGTTATGCATTGATTCAATGAGTTGAGCCTCTCTCATTCATTCAATGTCTCATGCTTAACTCGTTCATTGTAAGAAACAAACTGTAGTGCTTCATTCGTTGAATCAAACCGCATTCATTCATTCAATTAATCATACGTTATCCATTGACTCAATCAAACAAACTGCACAAGTTGAATCAATGGTTTGAGCTTTTCTCATTAATTCAATGTCTCGAGCTTAACACACTCATTCAAGGAAACAAACCGTTTACAATCATACCATGAATCATGCGTTAAAAATTGATGCAATGAAACAGAGTGCACGAACAGTAGAGCTACTCTCATTTATTTAATACCTCAAGCTTAATACATTCATTGAAAGAAACAAACTGTACTCATTCAATCAATGAAACAAAAGTTATGCATTGATTCAATGAGTTGAGCCTCTCTCATTCATTCAATGTCTCATGCGTAACTTGTTCATTGTAATAAACAGACTGAAGTCCTTCATTCGTTGAATCAAACTTCAATCATTCATTTATTCATACGTTATCAATCGATTCAGCGAAACAAGCTGCACGAGATGTTTCAATGATTTGAGCTTCTCTCATTCATTCAATGCCTTGAGCTTAACACACTCATTCAAGGAAACAACCCGTTTTCATTCATTCAATGAATCATGCATTAAAGATTCCTGCAATGAAACAGACTGCACGAGCAGTAGAGCTACTCCCATTTATTTAATGCCTCAAGCCAAATACATTCATTGAAGGAAACAAACTGAATTTATTCAATCAATGAAACAAACGTTATTTATTGATTCAATGACTTGAGCCTCTCTCATTCATTCAATGTCTCATGCTTAACTCGTTCATTGTAAGAAACAAACTTCATTCGTTGAGCTACTCTCAGTTATGTAATGCTTCTCGCTTAATGCATTCACTGAAAGAAACAAAGTGCGTTCATTCAATCAATGAAACTAACGTTATTCATTGCTTCAATGAGATGAGCTTCTCTCATTCATTCAATGCCTCATGCTTAACTCATTCATTGTAAGAAACAAACTGCAGTCCTTCATTCGTTCAATCAAACTTCAATCATTCATTTAATTAATCAAACGTTATCCATTGATTCAATGAACCAAACTGCACGAGATGATTCAATGATTAGAGCTTCTCTCATTCATTCAATGTCTGAACCTTAACACAGTCATTCAAGAAAACAAACCGTCTTCATTCATTTCATGAAACATCCATTATAGATGGAAGCAATGAAATAGACTGCACGAACAGTAGAGCTACTCTCATTTATTTAATGCCTCAAGCTTAATACATTCATTGAAAGAAACAAACTGTACTCATTCAATCAATGAAACAAAAGTTATGCATTGATTCAATGAGTTGAGCCTCTCTCATTCATTCAATGTCTCATGCTTAACTCGTTCATTGTAAGAAACAAACTGTAGTGCTTCATTCGTTGAATCAAACCGCATTCATTCATTCAATTAATCATACGTTATCCATTGACTCAATCAAACAAACTGCACAAGTTGAATCAATGGTTTGAGCTTTTCTCATTAATTCAATGTCTCGAGCTTAACACACTCATTCAAGGAAACAAACCGTTTACAATCATACCATGAATCATGCGTTAAAAATTGATGCAATGAAACAGAGTGCACGAACAGTAGAGCTACTCTCATTTATTTAATACCTCAAGCTTAATACATTCATTGAAAGAAACAAACTGTACTCATTCAATCAATGAAACAAAAGTTATGCATTGATTCAATGAGTTGAGCCTCTCTCATTCATTCAATGTCTCATGCGTAACTTGTTCATTGTAATAAACAGACTGAAGTCCTTCATTCGTTGAATCAAACTTCAATCATTCATTTATTCATACGTTATCAATCGATTCAGCGAAACAAGCTGCACGAGATGTTTCAATGATTTGAGCTTCTCTCATTCATTCAATGCCTTGAGCTTAACACACTCATTCAAGGAAACAACCCGTTTTCATTCATTCAATGAATCATGCATTAAAGATTCCTGCAATGAAACAGACTGCACGAGCAGTAGAGCTACTCCCATTTATTTAATGCCTCAAGCCAAATACATTCATTGAAGGAAACAAACTGAATTTATTCAATCAATGAAACAAACGTTATTTATTGATTCAATGACTTGAGCCTCTCTCATTCATTCAATGTCTCATGCTTAACTCGTTCATTGTAAGAAACAAACTTCATTCGTTGAGCTACTCTCAGTTATGTAATGCTTCTCGCTTAATGCATTCACTGAAAGAAACAAAGTGCGTTCATTCAATCAATGAAACTAACGTTATTCATTGCTTCAATGAGATGAGCTTCTCTCATTCATTCAATGCCTCATGCTTAACTCATTCATTGTAAGAAACAAACTGCAGTCCTTCATTCGTTCAATCAAACTTCAATCATTCATTTAATTAATCAAACGTTATCCATTGATTCAATGAACCAAACTGCACGAGATGATTCAATGATTAGAGCTTCTCTCATTCATTCAATGTCTGAACCTTAACACAGTCATTCAAGAAAACAAACCGTCTTCATTCATTTCATGAAACATCCATTATAGATGGAAGCAATGAAATAGACTGCACGAACAGTAGAGCTACTCTCATTTATTTAATGCCTCAAGCTTAATACATTCATTGAAAGAAACAAACTGTACTCATTCAATCAATGAAACAAAAGTTATGCATTGATTCAATGAGTTGAGCCTCTCTCATTCATTCAATGTCTCATGCTTAACTCGTTCATTGTAAGAAACAAACTGTAGTGCTTCATTCGTTGAATCAAACCGCATTCATTCATTCAATTAATCATACGTTATCCATTGACTCAATCAAACAAACTGCACAAGTTGAATCAATGGTTTGAGCTTTTCTCATTAATTCAATGTCTCGAGCTTAACACACTCATTCAAGGAAACAAACCGTTTACAATCATACCATGAATCATGCGTTAAAAATTGATGCAATGAAACAGAGTGCACGAACAGTAGAGCTACTCTCATTTATTTAATACCTCAAGCTTAATACATTCATTGAAAGAAACAAACTGTACTCATTCAATCAATGAAACAAAAGTTATGCATTGATTCAATGAGTTGAGCCTCTCTCATTCATTCAATGTCTCATGCGTAACTTGTTCATTGTAATAAACAGACTGAAGTCCTTCATTCGTTGAATCAAACTTCAATCATTCATTTATTCATACGTTATCAATCGATTCAGCGAAACAAGCTGCACGAGATGTTTCAATGATTTGAGCTTCTCTCATTCATTCAATGCCTTGAGCTTAACACACTCATTCAAGGAAACAACCCGTTTTCATTCATTCAATGAATCATGCATTAAAGATTCCTGCAATGAAACAGACTGCACGAGCAGTAGAGCTACTCCCATTTATTTAATGCCTCAAGCCAAATACATTCATTGAAGGAAACAAACTGAATTTATTCAATCAATGAAACAAACGTTATTTATTGATTCAATGACTTGAGCCTCTCTCATTCATTCAATGTCTCATGCTTAACTCGTTCATTGTAAGAAACAAACTTCATTCGTTGAGCTACTCTCAGTTATGTAATGCTTCTCGCTTAATGCATTCACTGAAAGAAACAAAGTGCGTTCATTCAATCAATGAAACTAACGTTATTCATTGCTTCAATGAGATGAGCTTCTCTCATTCATTCAATGCCTCATGCTTAACTCATTCATTGTAAGAAACAAACTGCAGTCCTTCATTCGTTCAATCAAACTTCAATCATTCATTTAATTAATCAAACGTTATCCATTGATTCAATGAACCAAACTGCACGAGATGATTCAATGATTAGAGCTTCTCTCATTCATTCAATGTCTGAACCTTAACACAGTCATTCAAGAAAACAAACCGTCTTCATTCATTTCATGAAACATCCATTATAGATGGAAGCAATGAAATAGACTGCACGAACAGTAGAGCTACTCTCATTTATTTAATGCCTCAAGCTTAATACATTCATTGAAAGAAACAAACTGTACTCATTCAATCAATGAAACAAAAGTTATGCATTGATTCAATGAGTTGAGCCTCTCTCATTCATTCAATGTCTCATGCTTAACTCGTTCATTGTAAGAAACAAACTGTAGTGCTTCATTCGTTGAATCAAACCGCATTCATTCATTCAATTAATCATACGTTATCCATTGACTCAATCAAACAAACTGCACAAGTTGAATCAATGGTTTGAGCTTTTCTCATTAATTCAATGTCTCGAGCTTAACACACTCATTCAAGGAAACAAACCGTTTACAATCATACCATGAATCATGCGTTAAAAATTGATGCAATGAAACAGAGTGCACGAACAGTAGAGCTACTCTCATTTATTTAATACCTCAAGCTTAATACATTCATTGAAAGAAACAAACTGTACTCATTCAATCAATGAAACAAAAGTTATGCATTGATTCAATGAGTTGAGCCTCTCTCATTCATTCAATGTCTCATGCGTAACTTGTTCATTGTAATAAACAGACTGAAGTCCTTCATTCGTTGAATCAAACTTCAATCATTCATTTATTCATACGTTATCAATCGATTCAGCGAAACAAGCTGCACGAGATGTTTCAATGATTTGAGCTTCTCTCATTCATTCAATGCCTTGAGCTTAACACACTCATTCAAGGAAACAACCCGTTTTCATTCATTCAATGAATCATGCATTAAAGATTCCTGCAATGAAACAGACTGCACGAGCAGTAGAGCTACTCCCATTTATTTAATGCCTCAAGCCAAATACATTCATTGAAGGAAACAAACTGAATTTATTCAATCAATGAAACAAACGTTATTTATTGATTCAATGACTTGAGCCTCTCTCATTCATTCAATGTCTCATGCTTAACTCGTTCATTGTAAGAAACAAACTTCATTCGTTGAGCTACTCTCAGTTATGTAATGCTTCTCGCTTAATGCATTCACTGAAAGAAACAAAGTGCGTTCATTCAATCAATGAAACTAACGTTATTCATTGCTTCAATGAGATGAGCTTCTCTCATTCATTCAATGCCTCATGCTTAACTCATTCATTGTAAGAAACAAACTGCAGTCCTTCATTCGTTCAATCAAACTTCAATCATTCATTTAATTAATCAAACGTTATCCATTGATTCAATGAACCAAACTGCACGAGATGATTCAATGATTAGAGCTTCTCTCATTCATTCAATGTCTGAACCTTAACACAGTCATTCAAGAAAACAAACCGTCTTCATTCATTTCATGAAACATCCATTATAGATGGAAGCAATGAAATAGACTGCACGAACAGTAGAGCTACTCTCATTTATTTAATGCCTCAAGCTTAATACATTCATTGAAAGAAACAAACTGTACTCATTCAATCAATGAAACAAAAGTTATGCATTGATTCAATGAGTTGAGCCTCTCTCATTCATTCAATGTCTCATGCTTAACTCGTTCATTGTAAGAAACAAACTGTAGTGCTTCATTCGTTGAATCAAACCGCATTCATTCATTCAATTAATCATACGTTATCCATTGACTCAATCAAACAAACTGCACAAGTTGAATCAATGGTTTGAGCTTTTCTCATTAATTCAATGTCTCGAGCTTAACACACTCATTCAAGGAAACAAACCGTTTACAATCATACCATGAATCATGCGTTAAAAATTGATGCAATGAAACAGAGTGCACGAACAGTAGAGCTACTCTCATTTATTTAATACCTCAAGCTTAATACATTCATTGAAAGAAACAAACTGTACTCATTCAATCAATGAAACAAAAGTTATGCATTGATTCAATGAGTTGAGCCTCTCTCATTCATTCAATGTCTCATGCGTAACTTGTTCATTGTAATAAACAGACTGAAGTCCTTCATTCGTTGAATCAAACTTCAATCATTCATTTATTCATACGTTATCAATCGATTCAGCGAAACAAGCTGCACGAGATGTTTCAATGATTTGAGCTTCTCTCATTCATTCAATGCCTTGAGCTTAACACACTCATTCAAGGAAACAACCCGTTTTCATTCATTCAATGAATCATGCATTAAAGATTCCTGCAATGAAACAGACTGCACGAGCAGTAGAGCTACTCCCATTTATTTAATGCCTCAAGCCAAATACATTCATTGAAGGAAACAAACTGAATTTATTCAATCAATGAAACAAACGTTATTTATTGATTCAATGACTTGAGCCTCTCTCATTCATTCAATGTCTCATGCTTAACTCGTTCATTGTAAGAAACAAACTTCATTCGTTGAGCTACTCTCAGTTATGTAATGCTTCTCGCTTAATGCATTCACTGAAAGAAACAAAGTGCGTTCATTCAATCAATGAAACTAACGTTATTCATTGCTTCAATGAGATGAGCTTCTCTCATTCATTCAATGCCTCATGCTTAACTCATTCATTGTAAGAAACAAACTGCAGTCCTTCATTCGTTCAATCAAACTTCAATCATTCATTTAATTAATCAAACGTTATCCATTGATTCAATGAACCAAACTGCACGAGATGATTCAATGATTAGAGCTTCTCTCATTCATTCAATGTCTGAACCTTAACACAGTCATTCAAGAAAACAAACCGTCTTCATTCATTTCATGAAACATCCATTATAGATGGAAGCAATGAAATAGACTGCACGAACAGTAGAGCTACTCTCATTTATTTAATGCCTCAAGCTTAATACATTCATTGAAAGAAACAAACTGTACTCATTCAATCAATGAAACAAAAGTTATGCATTGATTCAATGAGTTGAGCCTCTCTCATTCATTCAATGTCTCATGCTTAACTCGTTCATTGTAAGAAACAAACTGTAGTGCTTCATTCGTTGAATCAAACCGCATTCATTCATTCAATTAATCATACGTTATCCATTGACTCAATCAAACAAACTGCACAAGTTGAATCAATGGTTTGAGCTTTTCTCATTAATTCAATGTCTCGAGCTTAACACACTCATTCAAGGAAACAAACCGTTTACAATCATACCATGAATCATGCGTTAAAAATTGATGCAATGAAACAGAGTGCACGAACAGTAGAGCTACTCTCATTTATTTAATACCTCAAGCTTAATACATTCATTGAAAGAAACAAACTGTACTCATTCAATCAATGAAACAAAAGTTATGCATTGATTCAATGAGTTGAGCCTCTCTCATTCATTCAATGTCTCATGCGTAACTTGTTCATTGTAATAAACAGACTGAAGTCCTTCATTCGTTGAATCAAACTTCAATCATTCATTTATTCATACGTTATCAATCGATTCAGCGAAACAAGCTGCACGAGATGTTTCAATGATTTGAGCTTCTCTCATTCATTCAATGCCTTGAGCTTAACACACTCATTCAAGGAAACAACCCGTTTTCATTCATTCAATGAATCATGCATTAAAGATTCCTGCAATGAAACAGACTGCACGAGCAGTAGAGCTACTCCCATTTATTTAATGCCTCAAGCCAAATACATTCATTGAAGGAAACAAACTGAATTTATTCAATCAATGAAACAAACGTTATTTATTGATTCAATGACTTGAGCCTCTCTCATTCATTCAATGTCTCATGCTTAACTCGTTCATTGTAAGAAACAAACTTCATTCGTTGAGCTACTCTCAGTTATGTAATGCTTCTCGCTTAATGCATTCACTGAAAGAAACAAAGTGCGTTCATTCAATCAATGAAACTAACGTTATTCATTGCTTCAATGAGATGAGCTTCTCTCATTCATTCAATGCCTCATGCTTAACTCATTCATTGTAAGAAACAAACTGCAGTCCTTCATTCGTTCAATCAAACTTCAATCATTCATTTAATTAATCAAACGTTATCCATTGATTCAATGAACCAAACTGCACGAGATGATTCAATGATTAGAGCTTCTCTCATTCATTCAATGTCTGAACCTTAACACAGTCATTCAAGAAAACAAACCGTCTTCATTCATTTCATGAAACATCCATTATAGATGGAAGCAATGAAATAGACTGCACGAACAGTAGAGCTACTCTCATTTATTTAATGCCTCAAGCTTAATACATTCATTGAAAGAAACAAACTGTACTCATTCAATCAATGAAACAAAAGTTATGCATTGATTCAATGAGTTGAGCCTCTCTCATTCATTCAATGTCTCATGCTTAACTCGTTCATTGTAAGAAACAAACTGTAGTGCTTCATTCGTTGAATCAAACCGCATTCATTCATTCAATTAATCATACGTTATCCATTGACTCAATCAAACAAACTGCACAAGTTGAATCAATGGTTTGAGCTTTTCTCATTAATTCAATGTCTCGAGCTTAACACACTCATTCAAGGAAACAAACCGTTTACAATCATACCATGAATCATGCGTTAAAAATTGATGCAATGAAACAGAGTGCACGAACAGTAGAGCTACTCTCATTTATTTAATACCTCAAGCTTAATACATTCATTGAAAGAAACAAACTGTACTCATTCAATCAATGAAACAAAAGTTATGCATTGATTCAATGAGTTGAGCCTCTCTCATTCATTCAATGTCTCATGCGTAACTTGTTCATTGTAATAAACAGACTGAAGTCCTTCATTCGTTGAATCAAACTTCAATCATTCATTTATTCATACGTTATCAATCGATTCAGCGAAACAAGCTGCACGAGATGTTTCAATGATTTGAGCTTCTCTCATTCATTCAATGCCTTGAGCTTAACACACTCATTCAAGGAAACAACCCGTTTTCATTCATTCAATGAATCATGCATTAAAGATTCCTGCAATGAAACAGACTGCACGAGCAGTAGAGCTACTCCCATTTATTTAATGCCTCAAGCCAAATACATTCATTGAAGGAAACAAACTGAATTTATTCAATCAATGAAACAAACGTTATTTATTGATTCAATGACTTGAGCCTCTCTCATTCATTCAATGTCTCATGCTTAACTCGTTCATTGTAAGAAACAAACTTCATTCGTTGAGCTACTCTCAGTTATGTAATGCTTCTCGCTTAATGCATTCACTGAAAGAAACAAAGTGCGTTCATTCAATCAATGAAACTAACGTTATTCATTGCTTCAATGAGATGAGCTTCTCTCATTCATTCAATGCCTCATGCTTAACTCATTCATTGTAAGAAACAAACTGCAGTCCTTCATTCGTTCAATCAAACTTCAATCATTCATTTAATTAATCAAACGTTATCCATTGATTCAATGAACCAAACTGCACGAGATGATTCAATGATTAGAGCTTCTCTCATTCATTCAATGTCTGAACCTTAACACAGTCATTCAAGAAAACAAACCGTCTTCATTCATTTCATGAAACATCCATTATAGATGGAAGCAATGAAATAGACTGCACGAACAGTAGAGCTACTCTCATTTATTTAATGCCTCAAGCTTAATACATTCATTGAAAGAAACAAACTGTATTCATTCAATCAATGAAACAAACGTTATGCATTGATTCAATGAGTTGAGCCTCTCTCATTCATTCAATGTCTCATGCTTAACTCGTTCATTGTAAGAAACAAACTTCATTCGTTGAGCTACTCTCAGTTATGTAATGCTTCTCGCTTAATGCATTCACTGAAAGAAACAAAGTGCGTTCATTCAATCAATGAAACTAACGTTATTCATTGCTTCAATGAGATGAGCTTCTCTCATTCATTCAATGCCTCATGCTTAACTCATTCATTGTAAGAAACAAACTGCAGTCCTTCATTCGTTCAATCAAACTTCAATCATTCATTTAATTAATCAAACGTTATCCATTGATTCAATGAACCAAACTGCACGAGATGATTCAATGATTAGAGCTTCTCTCATTCATTCAATGTCTGAACTTAACACAGTCATTCAAGAAAACAAACCGTCTTCATTCATTTCATGAAACATCCATTATAGATGGAAGCAATGAAATAGACTGCACGAACAGTAGAGCTACTCTCATTTATTTAATGCCTCAAGCTTAATACATTCATTGAAAGAAACAAACTGTACTCATTCAATCAATGAAACAAAAGTTATGCATTGATTCAATGAGTTGAGCCTCTCTCATTCATTCAATGTCTCATGCTTAACTCGTTCATTGTAAGAAACAAACTGTAGTGCTTCATTCGTTGAATCAAACCGCATTCATTCATTCAATTAATCATACGTTATCCATTGACTCAATCAAACAAACTGCACAAGTTGAATCAATGGTTTGAGCTTTTCTCATTAATTCAATGTCTCGAGCTTAACACACTCATTCAAGGAAACAAACCGTTTACAATCATACCATGAATCATGCGTTAAAAATTGATGCAATGAAACAGAGTGCACGAACAGTAGAGCTACTCTCATTTATTTAATACCTCAAGCTTAATACATTCATTGAAAGAAACAAACTGTACTCATTCAATCAATGAAACAAAAGTTATGCATTGATTCAATGAGTTGAGCCTCTCTCATTCATTCAATGTCTCATGCGTAACTTGTTCATTGTAATAAACAGACTGAAGTCCTTCATTCGTTGAATCAAACTTCAATCATTCATTTATTCATACGTTATCAATCGATTCAGCGAAACAAGCTGCACGAGATGTTTCAATGATTTGAGCTTCTCTCATTCATTCAATGCCTTGAGCTTAACACACTCATTCAAGGAAACAACCCGTTTTCATTCATTCAATGAATCATGCATTAAAGATTCCTGCAATGAAACAGACTGCACGAGCAGTAGAGCTACTCCCATTTATTTAATGCCTCAAGCCAAATACATTCATTGAAGGAAACAAACTGAATTTATTCAATCAATGAAACAAACGTTATTTATTGATTCAATGACTTGAGCCTCTCTCATTCATTCAATGTCTCATGCTTAACTCGTTCATTGTAAGAAACAAACTTCATTCGTTGAGCTACTCTCAGTTATGTAATGCTTCTCGCTTAATGCATTCACTGAAAGAAACAAAGTGCGTTCATTCAATCAATGAAACTAACGTTATTCATTGCTTCAATGAGATGAGCTTCTCTCATTCATTCAATGCCTCATGCTTAACTCATTCATTGTAAGAAACAAACTGCAGTCCTTCATTCGTTCAATCAAACTTCAATCATTCATTTAATTAATCAAACGTTATCCATTGATTCAATGAAACAAACTGCACGAGATGATTCAATGATTAGAGCTTCTCTCATTCATTCAATGTCTGAACCTTAACACAGTCATTCAAGAAAACAAACCGTCTTCATTCATTTCATGAAACATCCATTATAGATGGAAGCAATGAAATAGACTGCACGAACAGTAGAGCTACTCTCATTTATTTAATGCCTCAAGCTTAATACATTCATTGAAAGAAACAAACTGTATTCATTCAATCAATGAAACAAACGTTATTTATTGATTCAATGAGTTGAGCCTCTCTCATTCATTCAATGTCTCATGCTTAACTCGTTCATTGTAAGAAACAAACTTCATTCGTTGAGCTACTCTCATTATGTAATGCTTCTCGCTTAATGCATTCACTGAAAGAAACAAAGTGCGTTCATTCAATCAATGAAACTAACGTTATTCATTGCTTCAATGAGTTGAGCTTCTCTCATTCATTCAATGCCTCATGCTTAACTCATTCATTGTAAGAAACAAACTGCAGTCCTTCATTCGTTCAATCAAACTTCAATCATTCATTTAATTAATCAAACGTTATCCATTGATTCAATGAACCAAACTGCACGAGAATTCAATGATTAGAGCTTCTCTCATTCATTCAATGTCTGAGCTTAACACACTCATTCAAGAAAACAAACCGTTTCATTCATTCATGAATCATGCGTTAAAAATTGATGCAATGAAACAGAGTGCACGAACAGTAGAGCTACTCTCATTTATTTAATACCTCAAGCTTAATACATTCATTGAAAGAAACAAACTGTACTCATTCAATCAATGAAACAAAAGTTATGCATTGATTCAATGAGTTGAGCCTCTCTCATTCATTCAATGTCTCATGCGTAACTTGTTCATTGTAATAAACAGACTGAAGTCCTTCATTCGTTGAATCAAACTTCAATCATTCATTTATTCATACGTTATCAATCGATTCAGCGAAACAAGCTGCACGAGATGTTTCAATGATTTGAGCTTCTCTCATTCATTCAATGCCTTGAGCTTAACACACTCATTCAAGGAAACAACCCGTTTTCATTCATTCAATGAATCATGCATTAAAGATTCCTGCAATGAAACAGACTGCACGAGCAGTAGAGCTACTCCCATTTATTTAATGCCTCAAGCCAAATACATTCATTGAAGGAAACAAACTGAATTTATTCAATCAATGAAACAAACGTTATTTATTGATTCAATGACTTGAGCCTCTCTCATTCATTCAATGTCTCATGCTTAACTCGTTCATTGTAAGAAACAAACTTCATTCGTTGAGCTACTCTCAGTTATGTAATGCTTCTCGCTTAATGCATTCACTGAAAGAAACAAAGTGCGTTCATTCAATCAATGAAACTAACGTTATTCATTGCTTCAATGAGATGAGCTTCTCTCATTCATTCAATGCCTCATGCTTAACTCATTCATTGTAAGAAACAAACTGCAGTCCTTCATTCGTTCAATCAAACTTCAATCATTCATTTAATTAATCAAACGTTATCCATTGATTCAATGAACCAAACTGCACGAGATGATTCAATGATTAGAGCTTCTCTCATTCATTCAATGTCTGAACCTTAACACAGTCATTCAAGAAAACAAACCGTCTTCATTCATTTCATGAAACATCCATTATAGATGGAAGCAATGAAATAGACTGCACGAACAGTAGAGCTACTCTCATTTATTTAATGCCTCAAGCTTAATACATTCATTGAAAGAAACAAACTGTACTCATTCAATCAATGAAACAAAAGTTATGCATTGATTCAATGAGTTGAGCCTCTCTCATTCATTCAATGTCTCATGCTTAACTCGTTCATTGTAAGAAACAAACTGTAGTGCTTCATTCGTTGAATCAAACCGCATTCATTCATTCAATTAATCATACGTTATCCATTGACTCAATCAAACAAACTGCACAAGTTGAATCAATGGTTTGAGCTTTTCTCATTAATTCAATGTCTCGAGCTTAACACACTCATTCAAGGAAACAAACCGTTTACAATCATACCATGAATCATGCGTTAAAAATTGATGCAATGAAACAGAGTGCACGAACAGTAGAGCTACTCTCATTTATTTAATACCTCAAGCTTAATACATTCATTGAAAGAAACAAACTGTACTCATTCAATCAATGAAACAAAAGTTATGCATTGATTCAATGAGTTGAGCCTCTCTCATTCATTCAATGTCTCATGCGTAACTTGTTCATTGTAATAAACAGACTGAAGTCCTTCATTCGTTGAATCAAACTTCAATCATTCATTTATTCATACGTTATCAATCGATTCAGCGAAACAAGCTGCACGAGATGTTTCAATGATTTGAGCTTCTCTCATTCATTCAATGCCTTGAGCTTAACACACTCATTCAAGGAAACAACCCGTTTTCATTCATTCAATGAATCATGCATTAAAGATTCCTGCAATGAAACAGACTGCACGAGCAGTAGAGCTACTCCCATTTATTTAATGCCTCAAGCCAAATACATTCATTGAAGGAAACAAACTGAATTTATTCAATCAATGAAACAAACGTTATTTATTGATTCAATGACTTGAGCCTCTCTCATTCATTCAATGTCTCATGCTTAACTCGTTCATTGTAAGAAACAAACTTCATTCGTTGAGCTACTCTCAGTTATGTAATGCTTCTCGCTTAATGCATTCACTGAAAGAAACAAAGTGCGTTCATTCAATCAATGAAACTAACGTTATTCATTGCTTCAATGAGATGAGCTTCTCTCATTCATTCAATGCCTCATGCTTAACTCATTCATTGTAAGAAACAAACTGCAGTCCTTCATTCGTTCAATCAAACTTCAATCATTCATTTAATTAATCAAACGTTATCCATTGATTCAATGAACCAAACTGCACGAGATGATTCAATGATTAGAGCTTCTCTCATTCATTCAATGTCTGAACCTTAACACAGTCATTCAAGAAAACAAACCGTCTTCATTCATTTCATGAAACATCCATTATAGATGGAAGCAATGAAATAGACTGCACGAACAGTAGAGCTACTCTCATTTATTTAATGCCTCAAGCTTAATACATTCATTGAAAGAAACAAACTGTACTCATTCAATCAATGAAACAAAAGTTATGCATTGATTCAATGAGTTGAGCCTCTCTCATTCATTCAATGTCTCATGCTTAACTCGTTCATTGTAAGAAACAAACTGTAGTGCTTCATTCGTTGAATCAAACCGCATTCATTCATTCAATTAATCATACGTTATCCATTGACTCAATCAAACAAACTGCACAAGTTGAATCAATGGTTTGAGCTTTTCTCATTAATTCAATGTCTCGAGCTTAACACACTCATTCAAGGAAACAAACCGTTTACAATCATACCATGAATCATGCGTTAAAAATTGATGCAATGAAACAGAGTGCACGAACAGTAGAGCTACTCTCATTTATTTAATACCTCAAGCTTAATACATTCATTGAAAGAAACAAACTGTACTCATTCAATCAATGAAACAAAAGTTATGCATTGATTCAATGAGTTGAGCCTCTCTCATTCATTCAATGTCTCATGCTTAACTCGTTCATTGTAAGAAACAAACTGTAGTGCTTCATTCGTTGAATCAAACCGCATTCATTCATTCAATTAATCATACGTTATCCATTGACTCAATCAAACAAACTGCACAAGTTGAATCAATGGTTTGAGCTTTTCTCATTAATTCAATGTCTCGAGCTTAACACACTCATTCAAGGAAACAAACCGTTTACAATCATACCATGAATCATGCGTTAAAAATTGATGCAATGAAACAGAGTGCACGAACAGTAGAGCTACTCTCATTTATTTAATACCTCAAGCTTAATACATTCATTGAAAGAAACAAACTGTACTCATTCAATCAATGAAACAAAAGTTATGCATTGATTCAATGAGTTGAGCCTCTCTCATTCATTCAATGTCTCATGCGTAACTTGTTCATTGTAATAAACAGACTGAAGTCCTTCATTCGTTGAATCAAACTTCAATCATTCATTTATTCATACGTTATCAATCGATTCAGCGAAACAAGCTGCACGAGATGTTTCAATGATTTGAGCTTCTCTCATTCATTCAATGCCTTGAGCTTAACACACTCATTCAAGGAAACAACCCGTTTTCATTCATTCAATGAATCATGCATTAAAGATTCCTGCAATGAAACAGACTGCACGAGCAGTAGAGCTACTCCCATTTATTTAATGCCTCAAGCCAAATACATTCATTGAAGGAAACAAACTGAATTTATTCAATCAATGAAACAAACGTTATTTATTGATTCAATGACTTGAGCCTCTCTCATTCATTCAATGTCTCATGCTTAACTCGTTCATTGTAAGAAACAAACTTCATTCGTTGAGCTACTCTCAGTTATGTAATGCTTCTCGCTTAATGCATTCACTGAAAGAAACAAAGTGCGTTCATTCAATCAATGAAACTAACGTTATTCATTGCTTCAATGAGATGAGCTTCTCTCATTCATTCAATGCCTCATGCTTAACTCATTCATTGTAAGAAACAAACTGCAGTCCTTCATTCGTTCAATCAAACTTCAATCATTCATTTAATTAATCAAACGTTATCCATTGATTCAATGAACCAAACTGCACGAGATGATTCAATGATTAGAGCTTCTCTCATTCATTCAATGTCTGAACCTTAACACAGTCATTCAAGAAAACAAACCGTCTTCATTCATTTCATGAAACATCCATTATAGATGGAAGCAATGAAATAGACTGCACGAACAGTAGAGCTACTCTCATTTATTTAATGCCTCAAGCTTAATACATTCATTGAAAGAAACAAACTGTACTCATTCAATCAATGAAACAAAAGTTATGCATTGATTCAATGAGTTGAGCCTCTCTCATTCATTCAATGTCTCATGCTTAACTCGTTCATTGTAAGAAACAAACTGTAGTGCTTCATTCGTTGAATCAAACCGCATTCATTCATTCAATTAATCATACGTTATCCATTGACTCAATCAAACAAACTGCACAAGTTGAATCAATGGTTTGAGCTTTTCTCATTAATTCAATGTCTCGAGCTTAACACACTCATTCAAGGAAACAAACCGTTTACAATCATACCATGAATCATGCGTTAAAAATTGATGCAATGAAACAGAGTGCACGAACAGTAGAGCTACTCTCATTTATTTAATACCTCAAGCTTAATACATTCATTGAAAGAAACAAACTGTACTCATTCAATCAATGAAACAAAAGTTATGCATTGATTCAATGAGTTGAGCCTCTCTCATTCATTCAATGTCTCATGCGTAACTTGTTCATTGTAATAAACAGACTGAAGTCCTTCATTCGTTGAATCAAACTTCAATCATTCATTTATTCATACGTTATCAATCGATTCAGCGAAACAAGCTGCACGAGATGTTTCAATGATTTGAGCTTCTCTCATTCATTCAATGCCTTGAGCTTAACACACTCATTCAAGGAAACAACCCGTTTTCATTCATTCAATGAATCATGCATTAAAGATTCCTGCAATGAAACAGACTGCACGAGCAGTAGAGCTACTCCCATTTATTTAATGCCTCAAGCCAAATACATTCATTGAAGGAAACAAACTGAATTTATTCAATCAATGAAACAAACGTTATTTATTGATTCAATGACTTGAGCCTCTCTCATTCATTCAATGTCTCATGCTTAACTCGTTCATTGTAAGAAACAAACTTCATTCGTTGAGCTACTCTCAGTTATGTAATGCTTCTCGCTTAATGCATTCACTGAAAGAAACAAAGTGCGTTCATTCAATCAATGAAACTAACGTTATTCATTGCTTCAATGAGATGAGCTTCTCTCATTCATTCAATGCCTCATGCTTAACTCATTCATTGTAAGAAACAAACTGCAGTCCTTCATTCGTTCAATCAAACTTCAATCATTCATTTAATTAATCAAACGTTATCCATTGATTCAATGAACCAAACTGCACGAGATGATTCAATGATTAGAGCTTCTCTCATTCATTCAATGTCTGAACCTTAACACAGTCATTCAAGAAAACAAACCGTCTTCATTCATTTCATGAAACATCCATTATAGATGGAAGCAATGAAATAGACTGCACGAACAGTAGAGCTACTCTCATTTATTTAATGCCTCAAGCTTAATACATTCATTGAAAGAAACAAACTGTACTCATTCAATCAATGAAACAAAAGTTATGCATTGATTCAATGAGTTGAGCCTCTCTCATTCATTCAATGTCTCATGCTTAACTCGTTCATTGTAAGAAACAAACTGTAGTGCTTCATTCGTTGAATCAAACCGCATTCATTCATTCAATTAATCATACGTTATCCATTGACTCAATCAAACAAACTGCACAAGTTGAATCAATGGTTTGAGCTTTTCTCATTAATTCAATGTCTCGAGCTTAACACACTCATTCAAGGAAACAAACCGTTTACAATCATACCATGAATCATGCGTTAAAAATTGATGCAATGAAACAGAGTGCACGAACGAACAGTAGAGCTACTCTCATTTATTTAATACCTCAAGCTTAATACATTCATTGAAAGAAACAAACTGTACTCATTCAATCAATGAAACAAAAGTTATGCATTGATTCAATGAGTTGAGCCTCTCTCATTCATTCAATGTCTCATGCGTAACTTGTTCATTGTAATAAACAGACTGAAGTCCTTCATTCGTTGAATCAAACTTCAATCATTCATTTATTCATACGTTATCAATCGATTCAGCGAAACAAGCTGCACGAGATGTTTCAATGATTTGAGCTTCTCTCATTCATTCAATGCCTTGAGCTTAACACACTCATTCAAGGAAACAACCCGTTTTCATTCATTCAATGAATCATGCATTAAAGATTCCTGCAATGAAACAGACTGCACGAGCAGTAGAGCTACTCCCATTTATTTAATGCCTCAAGCCAAATACATTCATTGAAGGAAACAAACTGAATTTATTCAATCAATGAAACAAACGTTATTTATTGATTCAATGACTTGAGCCTCTCTCATTCATTCAATGTCTCATGCTTAACTCGTTCATTGTAAGAAACAAACTTCATTCGTTGAGCTACTCTCAGTTATGTAATGCTTCTCGCTTAATGCATTCACTGAAAGAAACAAAGTGCGTTCATTCAATCAATGAAACTAACGTTATTCATTGCTTCAATGAGATGAGCTTCTCTCATTCATTCAATGCCTCATGCTTAACTCATTCATTGTAAGAAACAAACTGCAGTCCTTCATTCGTTCAATCAAACTTCAATCATTCATTTAATTAATCAAACGTTATCCATTGATTCAATGAACCAAACTGCACGAGATGATTCAATGATTAGAGCTTCTCTCATTCATTCAATGTCTGAACCTTAACACAGTCATTCAAGAAAACAAACCGTCTTCATTCATTTCATGAAACATCCATTATAGATGGAAGCAATGAAATAGACTGCACGAACAGTAGAGCTACTCTCATTTATTTAATGCCTCAAGCTTAATACATTCATTGAAAGAAACAAACTGTACTCATTCAATCAATGAAACAAAAGTTATGCATTGATTCAATGAGTTGAGCCTCTCTCATTCATTCAATGTCTCATGCTTAACTCGTTCATTGTAAGAAACAAACTGTAGTGCTTCATTCGTTGAATCAAACCGCATTCATTCATTCAATTAATCATACGTTATCCATTGACTCAATCAAACAAACTGCACAAGTTGAATCAATGGTTTGAGCTTTTCTCATTAATTCAATGTCTCGAGCTTAACACACTCATTCAAGGAAACAAACCGTTTACAATCATACCATGAATCATGCGTTAAAAATTGATGCAATGAAACAGAGTGCACGAACAGTAGAGCTACTCTCATTTATTTAATACCTCAAGCTTAATACATTCATTGAAAGAAACAAACTGTACTCATTCAATCAATGAAACAAAAGTTATGCATTGATTCAATGAGTTGAGCCTCTCTCATTCATTCAATGTCTCATGCGTAACTTGTTCATTGTAATAAACAGACTGAAGTCCTTCATTCGTTGAATCAAACTTCAATCATTCATTTATTCATACGTTATCAATCGATTCAGCGAAACAAGCTGCACGAGATGTTTCAATGATTTGAGCTTCTCTCATTCATTCAATGCCTTGAGCTTAACACACTCATTCAAGGAAACAACCCGTTTTCATTCATTCAATGAATCATGCATTAAAGATTCCTGCAATGAAACAGACTGCACGAGCAGTAGAGCTACTCCCATTTATTTAATGCCTCAAGCCAAATACATTCATTGAAGGAAACAAACTGAATTTATTCAATCAATGAAACAAACGTTATTTATTGATTCAATGACTTGAGCCTCTCTCATTCATTCAATGTCTCATGCTTAACTCGTTCATTGTAAGAAACAAACTTCATTCGTTGAGCTACTCTCAGTTATGTAATGCTTCTCGCTTAATGCATTCACTGAAAGAAACAAAGTGCGTTCATTCAATCAATGAAACTAACGTTATTCATTGCTTCAATGAGATGAGCTTCTCTCATTCATTCAATGCCTCATGCTTAACTCATTCATTGTAAGAAACAAACTGCAGTCCTTCATTCGTTCAATCAAACTTCAATCATTCATTTAATTAATCAAACGTTATCCATTGATTCAATGAACCAAACTGCACGAGATGATTCAATGATTAGAGCTTCTCTCATTCATTCAATGTCTGAACCTTAACACAGTCATTCAAGAAAACAAACCGTCTTCATTCATTTCATGAAACATCCATTATAGATGGAAGCAATGAAATAGACTGCACGAACAGTAGAGCTACTCTCATTTATTTAATGCCTCAAGCTTAATACATTCATTGAAAGAAACAAACTGTACTCATTCAATCAATGAAACAAAAGTTATGCATTGATTCAATGAGTTGAGCCTCTCTCATTCATTCAATGTCTCATGCTTAACTCGTTCATTGTAAGAAACAAACTGTAGTGCTTCATTCGTTGAATCAAACCGCATTCATTCATTCAATTAATCATACGTTATCCATTGACTCAATCAAACAAACTGCACAAGTTGAATCAATGGTTTGAGCTTTTCTCATTAATTCAATGTCTCGAGCTTAACACACTCATTCAAGGAAACAAACCGTTTACAATCATACCATGAATCATGCGTTAAAAATTGATGCAATGAAACAGAGTGCACGAACAGTAGAGCTACTCTCATTTATTTAATACCTCAAGCTTAATACATTCATTGAAAGAAACAAACTGTACTCATTCAATCAATGAAACAAAAGTTATGCATTGATTCAATGAGTTGAGCCTCTCTCATTCATTCAATGTCTCATGCGTAACTTGTTCATTGTAATAAACAGACTGAAGTCCTTCATTCGTTGAATCAAACTTCAATCATTCATTTATTCATACGTTATCAATCGATTCAGCGAAACAAGCTGCACGAGATGTTTCAATGATTTGAGCTTCTCTCATTCATTCAATGCCTTGAGCTTAACACACTCATTCAAGGAAACAACCCGTTTTCATTCATTCAATGAATCATGCATTAAAGATTCCTGCAATGAAACAGACTGCACGAGCAGTAGAGCTACTCCCATTTATTTAATGCCTCAAGCCAAATACATTCATTGAAGGAAACAAACTGAATTTATTCAATCAATGAAACAAACGTTATTTATTGATTCAATGACTTGAGCCTCTCTCATTCATTCAATGTCTCATGCTTAACTCGTTCATTGTAAGAAACAAACTTCATTCGTTGAGCTACTCTCAGTTATGTAATGCTTCTCGCTTAATGCATTCACTGAAAGAAACAAAGTGCGTTCATTCAATCAATGAAACTAACGTTATTCATTGCTTCAATGAGATGAGCTTCTCTCATTCATTCAATGCCTCATGCTTAACTCATTCATTGTAAGAAACAAACTGCAGTCCTTCATTCGTTCAATCAAACTTCAATCATTCATTTAATTAATCAAACGTTATCCATTGATTCAATGAACCAAACTGCACGAGATGATTCAATGATTAGAGCTTCTCTCATTCATTCAATGTCTGAACCTTAACACAGTCATTCAAGAAAACAAACCGTCTTCATTCATTTCATGAAACATCCATTATAGATGGAAGCAATGAAATAGACTGCACGAACAGTAGAGCTACTCTCATTTATTTAATGCCTCAAGCTTAATACATTCATTGAAAGAAACAAACTGTACTCATTCAATCAATGAAACAAAAGTTATGCATTGATTCAATGAGTTGAGCCTCTCTCATTCATTCAATGTCTCATGCTTAACTCGTTCATTGTAAGAAACAAACTGTAGTGCTTCATTCGTTGAATCAAACCGCATTCATTCATTCAATTAATCATACGTTATCCATTGACTCAATCAAACAAACTGCACAAGTTGAATCAATGGTTTGAGCTTTTCTCATTAATTCAATGTCTCGAGCTTAACACACTCATTCAAGGAAACAAACCGTTTACAATCATACCATGAATCATGCGTTAAAAATTGATGCAATGAAACAGAGTGCACGAACAGTAGAGCTACTCTCATTTATTTAATACCTCAAGCTTAATACATTCATTGAAAGAAACAAACTGTACTCATTCAATCAATGAAACAAAAGTTATGCATTGATTCAATGAGTTGAGCCTCTCTCATTCATTCAATGTCTCATGCGTAACTTGTTCATTGTAATAAACAGACTGAAGTCCTTCATTCGTTGAATCAAACTTCAATCATTCATTTATTCATACGTTATCAATCGATTCAGCGAAACAAGCTGCACGAGATGTTTCAATGATTTGAGCTTCTCTCATTCATTCAATGCCTTGAGCTTAACACACTCATTCAAGGAAACAACCCGTTTTCATTCATTCAATGAATCATGCATTAAAGATTCCTGCAATGAAACAGACTGCACGAGCAGTAGAGCTACTCCCATTTATTTAATGCCTCAAGCCAAATACATTCATTGAAGGAAACAAACTGAATTTATTCAATCAATGAAACAAACGTTATTTATTGATTCAATGACTTGAGCCTCTCTCATTCATTCAATGTCTCATGCTTAACTCGTTCATTGTAAGAAACAAACTTCATTCGTTGAGCTACTCTCAGTTATGTAATGCTTCTCGCTTAATGCATTCACTGAAAGAAACAAAGTGCGTTCATTCAATCAATGAAACTAACGTTATTCATTGCTTCAATGAGATGAGCTTCTCTCATTCATTCAATGCCTCATGCTTAACTCATTCATTGTAAGAAACAAACTGCAGTCCTTCATTCGTTCAATCAAACTTCAATCATTCATTTAATTAATCAAACGTTATCCATTGATTCAATGAACCAAACTGCACGAGATGATTCAATGATTAGAGCTTCTCTCATTCATTCAATGTCTGAACCTTAACACAGTCATTCAAGAAAACAAACCGTCTTCATTCATTTCATGAAACATCCATTATAGATGGAAGCAATGAAATAGACTGCACGAACAGTAGAGCTACTCTCATTTATTTAATGCCTCAAGCTTAATACATTCATTGAAAGAAACAAACTGTACTCATTCAATCAATGAAACAAAAGTTATGCATTGATTCAATGAGTTGAGCCTCTCTCATTCATTCAATGTCTCATGCTTAACTCGTTCATTGTAAGAAACAAACTGTAGTGCTTCATTCGTTGAATCAAACCGCATTCATTCATTCAATTAATCATACGTTATCCATTGACTCAATCAAACAAACTGCACAAGTTGAATCAATGGTTTGAGCTTTTCTCATTAATTCAATGTCTCGAGCTTAACACACTCATTCAAGGAAACAAACCGTTTACAATCATACCATGAATCATGCGTTAAAAATTGATGCAATGAAACAGAGTGCACGAACAGAGTGCACGAACAGTAGAGCTACTCTCATTTATTTAATACCTCAAGCTTAATACATTCATTGAAAGAAACAAACTGTACTCATTCAATCAATGAAACAAAAGTTATGCATTGATTCAATGAGTTGAGCCTCTCTCATTCATTCAATGTCTCATGCGTAACTTGTTCATTGTAATAAACAGACTGAAGTCCTTCATTCGTTGAATCAAACTTCAATCATTCATTTATTCATACGTTATCAATCGATTCAGCGAAACAAGCTGCACGAGATGTTTCAATGATTTGAGCTTCTCTCATTCATTCAATGCCTTGAGCTTAACACACTCATTCAAGGAAACAACCCGTTTTCATTCATTCAATGAATCATGCATTAAAGATTCCTGCAATGAAACAGACTGCACGAGCAGTAGAGCTACTCCCATTTATTTAATGCCTCAAGCCAAATACATTCATTGAAGGAAACAAACTGAATTTATTCAATCAATGAAACAAACGTTATTTATTGATTCAATGACTTGAGCCTCTCTCATTCATTCAATGTCTCATGCTTAACTCGTTCATTGTAAGAAACAAACTTCATTCGTTGAGCTACTCTCAGTTATGTAATGCTTCTCGCTTAATGCATTCACTGAAAGAAACAAAGTGCGTTCATTCAATCAATGAAACTAACGTTATTCATTGCTTCAATGAGATGAGCTTCTCTCATTCATTCAATGCCTCATGCTTAACTCATTCATTGTAAGAAACAAACTGCAGTCCTTCATTCGTTCAATCAAACTTCAATCATTCATTTAATTAATCAAACGTTATCCATTGATTCAATGAACCAAACTGCACGAGATGATTCAATGATTAGAGCTTCTCTCATTCATTCAATGTCTGAACCTTAACACAGTCATTCAAGAAAACAAACCGTCTTCATTCATTTCATGAAACATCCATTATAGATGGAAGCAATGAAATAGACTGCACGAACAGTAGAGCTACTCTCATTTATTTAATGCCTCAAGCTTAATACATTCATTGAAAGAAACAAACTGTACTCATTCAATCAATGAAACAAAAGTTATGCATTGATTCAATGAGTTGAGCCTCTCTCATTCATTCAATGTCTCATGCTTAACTCGTTCATTGTAAGAAACAAACTGTAGTGCTTCATTCGTTGAATCAAACCGCATTCATTCATTCAATTAATCATACGTTATCCATTGACTCAATCAAACAAACTGCACAAGTTGAATCAATGGTTTGAGCTTTTCTCATTAATTCAATGTCTCGAGCTTAACACACTCATTCAAGGAAACAAACCGTTTACAATCATACCATGAATCATGCGTTAAAAATTGATGCAATGAAACAGAGTGCACGAACAGTAGAGCTACTCTCATTTATTTAATACCTCAAGCTTAATACATTCATTGAAAGAAACAAACTGTACTCATTCAATCAATGAAACAAAAGTTATGCATTGATTCAATGAGTTGAGCCTCTCTCATTCATTCAATGTCTCATGCGTAACTTGTTCATTGTAATAAACAGACTGAAGTCCTTCATTCGTTGAATCAAACTTCAATCATTCATTTATTCATACGTTATCAATCGATTCAGCGAAACAAGCTGCACGAGATGTTTCAATGATTTGAGCTTCTCTCATTCATTCAATGCCTTGAGCTTAACACACTCATTCAAGGAAACAACCCGTTTTCATTCATTCAATGAATCATGCATTAAAGATTCCTGCAATGAAACAGACTGCACGAGCAGTAGAGCTACTCCCATTTATTTAATGCCTCAAGCCAAATACATTCATTGAAGGAAACAAACTGAATTTATTCAATCAATGAAACAAACGTTATTTATTGATTCAATGACTTGAGCCTCTCTCATTCATTCAATGTCTCATGCTTAACTCGTTCATTGTAAGAAACAAACTTCATTCGTTGAGCTACTCTCAGTTATGTAATGCTTCTCGCTTAATGCATTCACTGAAAGAAACAAAGTGCGTTCATTCAATCAATGAAACTAACGTTATTCATTGCTTCAATGAGATGAGCTTCTCTCATTCATTCAATGCCTCATGCTTAACTCATTCATTGTAAGAAACAAACTGCAGTCCTTCATTCGTTCAATCAAACTTCAATCATTCATTTAATTAATCAAACGTTATCCATTGATTCAATGAACCAAACTGCACGAGATGATTCAATGATTAGAGCTTCTCTCATTCATTCAATGTCTGAACCTTAACACAGTCATTCAAGAAAACAAACCGTCTTCATTCATTTCATGAAACATCCATTATAGATGGAAGCAATGAAATAGACTGCACGAACAGTAGAGCTACTCTCATTTATTTAATGCCTCAAGCTTAATACATTCATTGAAAGAAACAAACTGTACTCATTCAATCAATGAAACAAAAGTTATGCATTGATTCAATGAGTTGAGCCTCTCTCATTCATTCAATGTCTCATGCTTAACTCGTTCATTGTAAGAAACAAACTGTAGTGCTTCATTCGTTGAATCAAACCGCATTCATTCATTCAATTAATCATACGTTATCCATTGACTCAATCAAACAAACTGCACAAGTTGAATCAATGGTTTGAGCTTTTCTCATTAATTCAATGTCTCGAGCTTAACACACTCATTCAAGGAAACAAACCGTTTACAATCATACCATGAATCATGCGTTAAAAATTGATGCAATGAAACAGAGTGCACGAACAGTAGAGCTACTCTCATTTATTTAATACCTCAAGCTTAATACATTCATTGAAAGAAACAAACTGTACTCATTCAATCAATGAAACAAAAGTTATGCATTGATTCAATGAGTTGAGCCTCTCTCATTCATTCAATGTCTCATGCGTAACTTGTTCATTGTAATAAACAGACTGAAGTCCTTCATTCGTTGAATCAAACTTCAATCATTCATTTATTCATACGTTATCAATCGATTCAGCGAAACAAGCTGCACGAGATGTTTCAATGATTTGAGCTTCTCTCATTCATTCAATGCCTTGAGCTTAACACACTCATTCAAGGAAACAACCCGTTTTCATTCATTCAATGAATCATGCATTAAAGATTCCTGCAATGAAACAGACTGCACGAGCAGTAGAGCTACTCCCATTTATTTAATGCCTCAAGCCAAATACATTCATTGAAGGAAACAAACTGAATTTATTCAATCAATGAAACAAACGTTATTTATTGATTCAATGACTTGAGCCTCTCTCATTCATTCAATGTCTCATGCTTAACTCGTTCATTGTAAGAAACAAACTTCATTCGTTGAGCTACTCTCAGTTATGTAATGCTTCTCGCTTAATGCATTCACTGAAAGAAACAAAGTGCGTTCATTCAATCAATGAAACTAACGTTATTCATTGCTTCAATGAGATGAGCTTCTCTCATTCATTCAATGCCTCATGCTTAACTCATTCATTGTAAGAAACAAACTGCAGTCCTTCATTCGTTCAATCAAACTTCAATCATTCATTTAATTAATCAAACGTTATCCATTGATTCAATGAACCAAACTGCACGAGATGATTCAATGATTAGAGCTTCTCTCATTCATTCAATGTCTGAACCTTAACACAGTCATTCAAGAAAACAAACCGTCTTCATTCATTTCATGAAACATCCATTATAGATGGAAGCAATGAAATAGACTGCACGAACAGTAGAGCTACTCTCATTTATTTAATGCCTCAAGCTTAATACATTCATTGAAAGAAACAAACTGTACTCATTCAATCAATGAAACAAAAGTTATGCATTGATTCAATGAGTTGAGCCTCTCTCATTCATTCAATGTCTCATGCTTAACTCGTTCATTGTAAGAAACAAACTGTAGTGCTTCATTCGTTGAATCAAACCGCATTCATTCATTCAATTAATCATACGTTATCCATTGACTCAATCAAACAAACTGCACAAGTTGAATCAATGGTTTGAGCTTTTCTCATTAATTCAATGTCTCGAGCTTAACACACTCATTCAAGGAAACAAACCGTTTACAATCATACCATGAATCATGCGTTAAAAATTGATGCAATGAAACAGAGTGCACGAACAGTAGAGCTACTCTCATTTATTTAATACCTCAAGCTTAATACATTCATTGAAAGAAACAAACTGTACTCATTCAATCAATGAAACAAAAGTTATGCATTGATTCAATGAGTTGAGCCTCTCTCATTCATTCAATGTCTCATGCGTAACTTGTTCATTGTAATAAACAGACTGAAGTCCTTCATTCGTTGAATCAAACTTCAATCATTCATTTATTCATACGTTATCAATCGATTCAGCGAAACAAGCTGCACGAGATGTTTCAATGATTTGAGCTTCTCTCATTCATTCAATGCCTTGAGCTTAACACACTCATTCAAGGAAAC
The DNA here is from genome assembly GCF_020745735.1 of Hemiscyllium ocellatum. NCBI lineage: Eukaryota > Metazoa > Chordata > Chondrichthyes > Orectolobiformes > Hemiscylliidae > Hemiscyllium > Hemiscyllium ocellatum. Next base: position 122,694 of record NW_026869343.1, read on the forward strand.
AACCCGTTTTCATTCATTCAATGAATCATGCATTAAAGATTCCTGCAATGAAACAGACTGCACGAGCAGTAGAGCTACTCCCATTTATTTAATGCCTCAAGCCAAATACATTCATTGAAGGAAACAAACTGAATTTATTCAATCAATGAAACAAACGTTATTTATTGATTCAATGACTTGAGCCTCTCTCATTCATTCAATGTCTCATGCTTAACTCGTTCATTGTAAGAAACAAACTTCATTCGTTGAGCTACTCTCAGTTATGTAATGCTTCTCGCTTAATGCATTCACTGAAAGAAACAAAGTGCGTTCATTCAATCAATGAAACTAACGTTATTCATTGCTTCAATGAGATGAGCTTCTCTCATTCATTCAATGCCTCATGCTTAACTCATTCATTGTAAGAAACAAACTGCAGTCCTTCATTCGTTCAATCAAACTTCAATCATTCATTTAATTAATCAAACGTTATCCATTGATTCAATGAACCAAACTGCACGAGATGATTCAATGATTAGAGCTTCTCTCATTCATTCAATGTCTGAACCTTAACACAGTCATTCAAGAAAACAAACCGTCTTCATTCATTTCATGAAACATCCATTATAGATGGAAGCAATGAAATAGACTGCACGAACAGTAGAGCTACTCTCATTTATTTAATGCCTCAAGCTTAATACATTCATTGAAAGAAACAAACTGTACTCATTCAATCAATGAAACAAAAGTTATGCATTGATTCAATGAGTTGAGCCTCTCTCATTCATTCAATGTCTCATGCTTAACTCGTTCATTGTAAGAAACAAACTGTAGTGCTTCATTCGTTGAATCAAACCGCATTCATTCATTCAATTAATCATACGTTATCCATTGACTCAATCAAACAAACTGCACAAGTTGAATCAATGGTTTGAGCTTTTCTCATTAATTCAATGTCTCGAGCTTAACACACTCATTCAAGGAAACAAACCGTTTACAATCATACCATGAATCATGCGTTAAAAATTGATGCAATGAAACAGAGTGCACGAACAGTAGAGCTACTCTCATTTATTTAATACCTCAAGCTTAATACATTCATTGAAAGAAACAAACTGTACTCATTCAATCAATGAAACAAAAGTTATGCATTGATTCAATGAGTTGAGCCTCTCTCATTCATTCAATGTCTCATGCGTAACTTGTTCATTGTAATAAACAGACTGAAGTCCTTCATTCGTTGAATCAAACTTCAATCATTCATTTATTCATACGTTATCAATCGATTCAGCGAAACAAGCTGCACGAGATGTTTCAATGATTTGAGCTTCTCTCATTCATTCAATGCCTTGAGCTTAACACACTCATTCAAGGAAACAACCCGTTTTCATTCATTCAATGAATCATGCATTAAAGATTCCTGCAATGAAACAGACTGCACGAGCAGTAGAGCTACTCCCATTTATTTAATGCCTCAAGCCAAATACATTCATTGAAGGAAACAAACTGAATTTATTCAATCAATGAAACAAACGTTATTTATTGATTCAATGACTTGAGCCTCTCTCATTCATTCAATGTCTCATGCTTAACTCGTTCATTGTAAGAAACAAACTTCATTCGTTGAGCTACTCTCAGTTATGTAATGCTTCTCGCTTAATGCATTCACTGAAAGAAACAAAGTGCGTTCATTCAATCAATGAAACTAACGTTATTCATTGCTTCAATGAGATGAGCTTCTCTCATTCATTCAATGCCTCATGCTTAACTCATTCATTGTAAGAAACAAACTGCAGTCCTTCATTCGTTCAATCAAACTTCAATCATTCATTTAATTAATCAAACGTTATCCATAAATTCAATGAACCAAACTGCACGAGATGATTCAATGATTAGAGCTTCTCTCATTCATTCAATGTCTGAACCTTAACACAGTCATTCAAGAAAACAAACCGTCTTCATTCATTTCATGAAACATCCATTATAGATGGAAGCAATGAAATAGACTGCACGAACAGTAGAGCTACTCTCATTTATTTAATGCCTCAAGCTTAATACATTCATTGAAAGAAACAAACTGTACTCATTCAATCAATGAAACAAAAGTTATGCATTGATTCAATGAGTTGAGCCTCTCTCATTCATTCAATGTCTCATGCTTAACTCGTTCATTGTAAGAAACAAACTGTAGTGCTTCATTCGTTGAATCAAACCGCATTCATTCATTCAATTAATCATACGTTATCCATTGACTCAATCAAACAAACTGCACAAGTTGAATCAATGGTTTGAGCTTTTCTCATTAATTCAATGTCTCGAGCTTAACACACTCATTCAAGGAAACAAACCGTTTACAATCATACCATGAATCATGCGTTAAAAATTGATGCAATGAAACAGAGTGCACGAACAGTAGAGCTACTCTCATTTATTTAATACCTCAAGCTTAATACATTCATTGAAAGAAACAAACTGTACTCATTCAATCAATGAAACAAAAGTTATGCATTGATTCAATGAGTTGAGCCTCTCTCATTCATTCAATGTCTCATGCGTAACTTGTTCATTGTAATAAACAGACTGAAGTCCTTCATTCGTTGAATCAAACTTCAATCATTCATTTATTCATACGTTATCAATCGATTCAGCGAAACAAGCTGCACGAGATGTTTCAATGATTTGAGCTTCTCTCATTCATTCAATGCCTTGAGCTTAACACACTCATTCAAGGAAACAACCCGTTTTCATTCATTCAATGAATCATGCATTAAAGATTCCTGCAATGAAACAGACTGCACGAGCAGTAGAGCTACTCCCATTTATTTAATGCCTCAAGCCAAATACATTCATTGAAGGAAACAAACTGAATTTATTCAATCAATGAAACAAACGTTATTTATTGATTCAATGACTTGAGCCTCTCTCATTCATTCAATGTCTCATGCTTAACTCGTTCATTGTAAGAAACAAACTTCATTCGTTGAGCTACTCTCAGTTATGTAATGCTTCTCGCTTAATGCATTCACTGAAAGAAACAAAGTGCGTTCATTCAATCAATGAAACTAACGTTATTCATTGCTTCAATGAGATGAGCTTCTCTCATTCATTCAATGCCTCATGCTTAACTCATTCATTGTAAGAAACAAACTGCAGTCCTTCATTCGTTCAATCAAACTTCAATCATTCATTTAATTAATCAAACGTTATCCATTGATTCAATGAACCAAACTGCACGAGATGATTCAATGATTAGAGCTTCTCTCATTCATTCAATGTCTGAACCTTAACACAGTCATTCAAGAAAACAAACCGTCTTCATTCATTTCATGAAACATCCATTATAGATGGAAGCAATGAAATAGACTGCACGAACAGTAGAGCTACTCTCATTTATTTAATGCCTCAAGCTTAATACATTCATTGAAAGAAACAAACTGTACTCATTCAATCAATGAAACAAAAGTTATGCATTGATTCAATGAGTTGAGCCTCTCTCATTCATTCAATGTCTCATGCTTAACTCGTTCATTGTAAGAAACAAACTGTAGTGCTTCATTCGTTGAATCAAACCGCATTCATTCATTCAATTAATCATACGTTATCCATTGACTCAATCAAACAAACTGCACAAGTTGAATCAATGGTTTGAGCTTTTCTCATTAATTCAATGTCTCGAGCTTAACACACTCATTCAAGGAAACAAACCGTTTACAATCATACCATGAATCATGCGTTAAAAATTGATGCAATGAAACAGAGTGCACGAACAGTAGAGCTACTCTCATTTATTTAATACCTCAAGCTTAATACATTCATTGAAAGAAACAAACTGTACTCATTCAATCAATGAAACAAAAGTTATGCATTGATTCAATGAGTTGAGCCTCTCTCATTCATTCAATGTCTCATGCGTAACTTGTTCATTGTAATAAACAGACTGAAGTCCTTCATTCGTTGAATCAAACTTCAATCATTCATTTATTCATACGTTATCAATCGATTCAGCGAAACAAGCTGCACGAGATGTTTCAATGATTTGAGCTTCTCTCATTCATTCAATGCCTTGAGCTTAACACACTCATTCAAGGAAACAACCCGTTTTCATTCATTCAATGAATCATGCATTAAAGATTCCTGCAATGAAACAGACTGCACGAGCAGTAGAGCTACTCCCATTTATTTAATGCCTCAAGCCAAATACATTCATTGAAGGAAACAAACTGAATTTATTCAATCAATGAAACAAACGTTATTTATTGATTCAATGACTTGAGCCTCTCTCATTCATTCAATGTCTCATGCTTAACTCGTTCATTGTAAGAAACAAACTTCATTCGTTGAGCTACTCTCAGTTATGTAATGCTTCTCGCTTAATGCATTCACTGAAAGAAACAAAGTGCGTTCATTCAATCAATGAAACTAACGTTATTCATTGCTTCAATGAGATGAGCTTCTCTCATTCATTCAATGCCTCATGCTTAACTCATTCATTGTAAGAAACAAACTGCAGTCCTTCATTCGTTCAATCAAACTTCAATCATTCATTTAATTAATCAAACGTTATCCATTGATTCAATGAACCAAACTGCACGAGATGATTCAATGATTAGAGCTTCTCTCATTCATTCAATGTCTGAACCTTAACACAGTCATTCAAGAAAACAAACCGTCTTCATTCATTTCATGAAACATCCATTATAGATGGAAGCAATGAAATAGACTGCACGAACAGTAGAGCTACTCTCATTTATTTAATGCCTCAAGCTTAATACATTCATTGAAAGAAACAAACTGTACTCATTCAATCAATGAAACAAAAGTTATGCATTGATTCAATGAGTTGAGCCTCTCTCATTCATTCAATGTCTCATGCTTAACTCGTTCATTGTAAGAAACAAACTGTAGTGCTTCATTCGTTGAATCAAACCGCATTCATTCATTCAATTAATCATACGTTATCCATTGACTCAATCAAACAAACTGCACAAGTTGAATCAATGGTTTGAGCTTTTCTCATTAATTCAATGTCTCGAGCTTAACACACTCATTCAAGGAAACAAACCGTTTACAATCATACCATGAATCATGCGTTAAAAATTGATGCAATGAAACAGAGTGCACGAACAGTAGAGCTACTCTCATTTATTTAATACCTCAAGCTTAATACATTCATTGAAAGAAACAAACTGTACTCATTCAATCAATGAAACAAAAGTTATGCATTGATTCAATGAGTTGAGCCTCTCTCATTCATTCAATGTCTCATGCGTAACTTGTTCATTGTAATAAACAGACTGAAGTCCTTCATTCGTTGAATCAAACTTCAATCATTCATTTATTCATACGTTATCAATCGATTCAGCGAAACAAGCTGCACGAGATGTTTCAATGATTTGAGCTTCTCTCATTCATTCAATGCCTTGAGCTTAACACACTCATTCAAGGAAACAACCCGTTTTCATTCATTCAATGAATCATGCATTAAAGATTCCTGCAATGAAACAGACTGCACGAGCAGTAGAGCTACTCCCATTTATTTAATGCCTCAAGCCAAATACATTCATTGAAGGAAACAAACTGAATTTATTCAATCAATGAAACAAACGTTATTTATTGATTCAATGACTTGAGCCTCTCTCATTCATTCAATGTCTCATGCTTAACTCGTTCATTGTAAGAAACAAACTTCATTCGTTGAGCTACTCTCAGTTATGTAATGCTTCTCGCTTAATGCATTCACTGAAAGAAACAAAGTGCGTTCATTCAATCAATGAAACTAACGTTATTCATTGCTTCAATGAGATGAGCTTCTCTCATTCATTCAATGCCTCATGCTTAACTCATTCATTGTAAGAAACAAACTGCAGTCCTTCATTCGTTCAATCAAACTTCAATCATTCATTTAATTAATCAAACGTTATCCATTGATTCAATGAACCAAACTGCACGAGATGATTCAATGATTAGAGCTTCTCTCATTCATTCAATGTCTCGAGCTTAACACACTCATTCAAGGAAACAAACCGTTTACAATCATACCATGAATCATGCGTTAAAAATTGATGCAATGAAACAGAGTGCACGAACAGTAGAGCTACTCTCATTTATTTAATACCTCAAGCTTAATACATTCATTGAAAGAAACAAACTGTACTCATTCAATCAATGAAACAAAAGTTATGCATTGATTCAATGAGTTGAGCCTCTCTCATTCATTCAATGTCTCATGCGTAACTTGTTCATTGTAATAAACAGACTGAAGTCCTTCATTCGTTGAATCAAACTTCAATCATTCATTTATTCATACGTTATCAATCGATTCAGCGAAACAAGCTGCACGAGATGTTTCAATGATTTGAGCTTCTCTCATTCATTCAATGCCTTGAGCTTAACACACTCATTCAAGGAAACAACCCGTTTTCATTCATTCAATGAATCATGCATTAAAGATTCCTGCAATGAAACAGACTGCACGAGCAGTAGAGCTACTCCCATTTATTTAATGCCTCAAGCCAAATACATTCATTGAAGGAAACAAACTGAATTTATTCAATCAATGAAACAAACGTTATTTATTGATTCAATGACTTGAGCCTCTCTCATTCATTCAATGTCTCATGCTTAACTCGTTCATTGTAAGAAACAAACTTCATTCGTTGAGCTACTCTCAGTTATGTAATGCTTCTCGCTTAATGCATTCACTGAAAGAAACAAAGTGCGTTCATTCAATCAATGAAACTAACGTTATTCATTGCTTCAATGAGATGAGCTTCTCTCATTCATTCAATGCCTCATGCTTAACTCATTCATTGTAAGAAACAAACTGCAGTCCTTCATTCGTTCAATCAAACTTCAATCATTCATTTAATTAATCAAACGTTATCCATTGATTCAATGAACCAAACTGCACGAGATGATTCAATGATTAGAGCTTCTCTCATTCATTCAATGTCTGAACCTTAACACAGTCATTCAAGAAAACAAACCGTCTTCATTCATTTCATGAAACATCCATTATAGATGGAAGCAATGAAATAGACTGCACGAACAGTAGAGCTACTCTCATTTATTTAATGCCTCAAGCTTAATACATTCATTGAAAGAAACAAACTGTACTCATTCAATCAATGAAACAAAAGTTATGCATTGATTCAATGAGTTGAGCCTCTCTCATTCATTCAATGTCTCATGCTTAACTCGTTCATTGTAAGAAACAAACTGTAGTGCTTCATTCGTTGAATCAAACCGCATTCATTCATTCAATTAATCATACGTTATCCATTGACTCAATCAAACAAACTGCACAAGTTGAATCAATGGTTTGAGCTTTTCTCATTAATTCAATGTCTCGAGCTTAACACACTCATTCAAGGAAACAAACCGTTTACAATCATACCATGAATCATGCGTTAAAAATTGATGCAATGAAACAGAGTGCACGAACAGTAGAGCTACTCTCATTTATTTAATACCTCAAGCTTAATACATTCATTGAAAGAAACAAACTGTACTCATTCAATCAATGAAACAAAAGTTATGCATTGATTCAATGAGTTGAGCCTCTCTCATTCATTCAATGTCTCATGCGTAACTTGTTCATTGTAATAAACAGACTGAAGTCCTTCATTCGTTGAATCAAACTTCAATCATTCATTTATTCATACGTTATCAATCGATTCAGCGAAACAAGCTGCACGAGATGTTTCAATGATTTGAGCTTCTCTCATTCATTCAATGCCTTGAGCTTAACACACTCATTCAAGGAAACAACCCGTTTTCATTCATTCAATGAATCATGCATTAAAGATTCCTGCAATGAAACAGACTGCACGAGCAGTAGAGCTACTCCCATTTATTTAATGCCTCAAGCCAAATACATTCATTGAAGGAAACAAACTGAATTTATTCAATCAATGAAACAAACGTTATTTATTGATTCAATGACTTGAGCCTCTCTCATTCATTCAATGTCTCATGCTTAACTCGTTCATTGTAAGAAACAAACTTCATTCGTTGAGCTACTCTCAGTTATGTAATGCTTCTCGCTTAATGCATTCACTGAAAGAAACAAAGTGCGTTCATTCAATCAATGAAACTAACGTTATTCATTGCTTCAATGAGATGAGCTTCTCTCATTCATTCAATGCCTCATGCTTAACTCATTCATTGTAAGAAACAAACTGCAGTCCTTCATTCGTTCAATCAAACTTCAATCATTCATTTAATTAATCAAACGTTATCCATTGATTCAATGAACCAAACTGCACGAGATGATTCAATGATTAGAGCTTCTCTCATTCATTCAATGTCTGAGCTTAACACAGTCATTCAAGGAAACAAACCGTCTTCATTCATTTCATGAATCATGCGTTAAAAATTGATGCAATGAAACAGACTGCACGAACAGTAGAGCTACTCTCATTTATTTAATGCCTCAAGCTTAATACATTCATTGAAAGAAACAAACTGTACTCATTCAATCAATGAAACAAAAGTTATGCATTGATTCAATGAGTTGAGCCTCTCTCATTCATTCAATGTCTCATGCGTAACTTGTTCATTGTAATAAACAGACTGAAGTCCTTCATTCGTTGAATCAAACTTCAATCATTCATTTATTCATACGTTATCAATCGATTCAGCGAAACAAGCTGCACGAGATGTTTCAATGATTTGAGCTTCTCTCATTCATTCAATGCCTTGAGCTTAACACACTCATTCAAGGAAACAACCCGTTTTCATTCATTCAATGAATCATGCATTAAAGATTCCTGCAATGAAACAGACTGCACGAGCAGTAGAGCTACTCCCATTTATTTAATGCCTCAAGCCAAATACATTCATTGAAGGAAACAAACTGAATTTATTCAATCAATGAAACAAACGTTATTTATTGATTCAATGACTTGAGCCTCTCTCATTCATTCAATGTCTCATGCTTAACTCGTTCATTGTAAGAAACAAACTTCATTCGTTGAGCTACTCTCAGTTATGTAATGCTTCTCGCTTAATGCATTCACTGAAAGAAACAAAGTGCGTTCATTCAATCAATGAAACTAACGTTATTCATTGCTTCAATGAGATGAGCTTCTCTCATTCATTCAATGCCTCATGCTTAACTCATTCATTGTAAGAAACAAACTGCAGTCCTTCATTCGTTCAATCAAACTTCAATCATTCATTTAATTAATCAAACGTTATCCATTGATTCAATGAACCAAACTGCACGAGATGATTCAATGATTAGAGCTTCTCTCATTCATTCAATGTCTGAACCTTAACACAGTCATTCAAGAAAACAAACCGTCTTCATTCATTTCATGAAACATCCATTATAGATGGAAGCAATGAAATAGACTGCACGAACAGTAGAGCTACTCTCATTTATTTAATGCCTCAAGCTTAATACATTCATTGAAAGAAACAAACTGTACTCATTCAATCAATGAAACAAAAGTTATGCATTGATTCAATGAGTTGAGCCTCTCTCATTCATTCAATGTCTCATGCTTAACTCGTTCATTGTAAGAAACAAACTGTAGTGCTTCATTCGTTGAATCAAACCGCATTCATTCATTCAATTAATCATACGTTATCCATTGACTCAATCAAACAAACTGCACAAGTTGAATCAATGGTTTGAGCTTTTCTCATTAATTCAATGTCTCGAGCTTAACACACTCATTCAAGGAAACAAACCGTTTACAATCATACCATGAATCATGCGTTAAAAATTGATGCAATGAAACAGAGTGCACGAACAGTAGAGCTACTCTCATTTATTTAATACCTCAAGCTTAATACATTCATTGAAAGAAACAAACTGTACTCATTCAATCAATGAAACAAAAGTTATGCATTGATTCAATGAGTTGAGCCTCTCTCATTCATTCAATGTCTCATGCGTAACTTGTTCATTGTAATAAACAGACTGAAGTCCTTCATTCGTTGAATCAAACTTCAATCATTCATTTATTCATACGTTATCAATCGATTCAGCGAAACAAGCTGCACGAGATGTTTCAATGATTTGAGCTTCTCTCATTCATTCAATGCCTTGAGCTTAACACACTCATTCAAGGAAACAACCCGTTTTCATTCATTCAATGAATCATGCATTAAAGATTCCTGCAATGAAACAGACTGCACGAGCAGTAGAGCTACTCCCATTTATTTAATGCCTCAAGCCAAATACATTCATTGAAGGAAACAAACTGAATTTATTCAATCAATGAAACAAACGTTATTTATTGATTCAATGACTTGAGCCTCTCTCATTCATTCAATGTCTCATGCTTAACTCGTTCATTGTAAGAAACAAACTTCATTCGTTGAGCTACTCTCAGTTATGTAATGCTTCTCGCTTAATGCATTCACTGAAAGAAACAAAGTGCGTTCATTCAATCAATGAAACTAACGTTATTCATTGCTTCAATGAGATGAGCTTCTCTCATTCATTCAATGCCTCATGCTTAACTCATTCATTGTAAGAAACAAACTGCAGTCCTTCATTCGTTCAATCAAACTTCAATCATTCATTTAATTAATCAAACGTTATCCATTGATTCAATGAACCAAACTGCACGAGATGATTCAATGATTAGAGCTTCTCTCATTCATTCAATGTCTGAACCTTAACACAGTCATTCAAGAAAACAAACCGTCTTCATTCATTTCATGAAACATCCATTATAGATGGAAGCAATGAAATAGACTGCACGAACAGTAGAGCTACTCTCATTTATTTAATGCCTCAAGCTTAATACATTCATTGAAAGAAACAAACTGTACTCATTCAATCAATGAAACAAAAGTTATGCATTGATTCAATGAGTTGAGCCTCTCTCATTCATTCAATGTCTCATGCTTAACTCGTTCATTGTAAGAAACAAACTGTAGTGCTTCATTCGTTGAATCAAACCGCATTCATTCATTCAATTAATCATACGTTATCCATTGACTCAATCAAACAAACTGCACAAGTTGAATCAATGGTTTGAGCTTTTCTCATTAATTCAATGTCTCGAGCTTAACACACTCATTCAAGGAAACAAACCGTTTACAATCATACCATGAATCATGCGTTAAAAATTGATGCAATGAAACAGAGTGCACGAACAGTAGAGCTACTCTCATTTATTTAATACCTCAAGCTTAATACATTCATTGAAAGAAACAAACTGTACTCATTCAATCAATGAAACAAAAGTTATGCATTGATTCAATGAGTTGAGCCTCTCTCATTCATTCAATGTCTCATGCTTAACTTGTTCATTGTAATAAACAAACTGTAGTCCTTCATTCGTTGAATCAAACTTCAATCATTCATTTATTCATACGTTATCAATCGATTCAGCGAAACAAGCTGCACGAGATGTTTCAATGATTTGAGCTTCTCTCATTCATTCAATGCCTTGAGCTTAACACACTCATTCAAGGAAACAAACCGTTTTCATTCATTCAATGAATCATGCGTTAAAATTGATGCAATGAAACAGACTGCACGAACAGTAGAGCTACTCTCATTTATTTAATGCTTCTCGCTCAATACATTCATTGAAAGAAACAAACTGCGTTCATTCAATCAATGAAACAAACGTTATTCATTGATTCAATGAGTTGAGCTTCTCTCATTCATTCAATGTCTCATGCTTAACTCGTTCATTGTAAGAAACAAACTGCAGTCCTTCATTCGTTGAATCAAACTTCATCATTCATTCAATTAATCAAACGTTATCCATTGATTCAATTAACCAAACTGCACGAGATGATTCAATGATTAGAGCTTCTCTCATTCATTCAATGTCTTGAGCTTAACACACATTCAAGGAAACAAACCGTTTTCATTCATTCAATGAATCATGCATTATAAATGATGCAATGAAACAGACTGCACGAACAGTAGAGCTACTCTCATTTATTTAATGCCTCAAGCCTAATACATTCATTGAAAGAAACAAACTATTCATTCAATCAATGAAACAACGTTATTTATTGATTCAATGAGTTGAGCTTCTCTCATTCATTCAATGTCTCATGCTTAACTCATTCATTGTAAGAAACAAACTGTAGTGCTTCATTCGTTGAATCAAACTTCAATCATTCATTCAATTAACAAACGTTATCCATTGATTCAATGAAACAAACTGCACTAGATGATTAAATGATTAGAGCCTCTCTCATTCATTCAATGTCTCATGCTTACTCGTTCATTGTATGAAAAAATCTGCAGTGCTTCATTCGTTGAATCAAACTGCAATCATTCATTCAATTAATCATGTGTTATCCATTGATTCAATCAACAAACTGTGCAAGTTGATTCATTGGTTAGAGCTTTTCTCATTTATTTAATGTCTCGAGCTTAACACACTTATTCAAGGAAACAAACCGTTTTCATTCATTCAATGAATCATGCATTAAAGATTCCTGCAATGAAACAGACTGCACGAGCAGTAGAGCTACTCCCATTTATTTAATGCCTCAAGCCAAATACATTCATTGAAGGAAACAAACTGATTTATTCAATCAATGAAACAAATGTTATTTATTGATTCAATGAGTTGAGCCTCTCTCATTCATTCAATGTCTCATGCTTAACTCGTTCATTGTAAGAAACAAACTTCATTCGTTGAGCTACTCTCAGTTATGTAATGCTTCTCGCTTAATGCATTCATGAAAGAAACAAAGTGCGTTCATTCAATCAATGAAACTAACGTTATTCATTGCTTCAATGAGATGAGCTTCTCTCATTCATTCAATGTCTCATGCTTAACTCGTTCATTGTAAGAAACAAACTGCAGTCCTTCATTCGTTCAATCAAACTTCAATCATTCATTTAATTAATCAAACGTTATCCATTGATTCAATGAACCAAACTGCACGAGATGATTCAATGATTAGAGCTTCTCTCATTCATTCAATGTCTCGAGCTTAACACACTCATTCAAGGAAACAAACCGTTTACAATCATACCATGAATCATGCGTTAAAAATTGATGCAATGAAACAGAGTGCACGAACAGTAGAGCTACTCTCATTTATTTAATACCTCAAGCTTAATACATTCATTGAAAGAAACAAACTGTACTCATTCAATCAATGAAACAAAAGTTATGCATTGATTCAATGAGTTGAGCCTCTCTCATTCATTCAATGTCTCATGCGTAACTTGTTCATTGTAATAAACAGACTGAAGTCCTTCATTCGTTGAATCAAACTTCAATCATTCATTTATTCATACGTTATCAATCGATTCAGCGAAACAAGCTGCACGAGATGTTTCAATGATTTGAGCTTCTCTCATTCATTCAATGCCTTGAGCTTAACACACTCATTCAAGGAAACAACCCGTTTTCATTCATTCAATGAATCATGCATTAAAGATTCCTGCAATGAAACAGACTGCACGAGCAGTAGAGCTACTCCCATTTATTTAATGCCTCAAGCCAAATACATTCATTGAAGGAAACAAACTGAATTTATTCAATCAATGAAACAAACGTTATTTATTGATTCAATGACTTGAGCCTCTCTCATTCATTCAATGTCTCATGCTTAACTCGTTCATTGTAAGAAACAAACTTCATTCGTTGAGCTACTCTCAGTTATGTAATGCTTCTCGCTTAATGCATTCACTGAAAGAAACAAAGTGCGTTCATTCAATCAATGAAACTAACGTTATTCATTGCTTCAATGAGATGAGCTTCTCTCATTCATTCAATGCCTCATGCTTAACTCATTCATTGTAAGAAACAAACTGCAGTCCTTCATTCGTTCAATCAAACTTCAATCATTCATTTAATTAATCAAACGTTATCCATTGATTCAATGAACCAAACTGCACGAGATGATTCAATGATTAGAGCTTCTCTCATTCATTCAATGTCTGAACCTTAACACAGTCATTCAAGAAAACAAACCGTCTTCATTCATTTCATGAAACATCCATTATAGATGGAAGCAATGAAATAGACTGCACGAACAGTAGAGCTACTCTCATTTATTTAATGCCTCAAGCTTAATACATTCATTGAAAGAAACAAACTGTACTCATTCAATCAATGAAACAAAAGTTATGCATTGATTCAATGAGTTGAGCCTCTCTCATTCATTCAATGTCTCATGCTTAACTCGTTCATTGTAAGAAACAAACTGTAGTGCTTCATTCGTTGAATCAAACCGCATTCATTCATTCAATTAATCATACGTTATCCATTGACTCAATCAAACAAACTGCACAAGTTGAATCAATGGTTTGAGCTTTTCTCATTAATTCAATGTCTCGAGCTTAACACACTCATTCAAGGAAACAAACCGTTTACAATCATACCATGAATCATGCGTTAAAAATTGATGCAATGAAACAGAGTGCACGAACAGTAGAGCTACTCTCATTTATTTAATACCTCAAGCTTAATACATTCATTGAAAGAAACAAACTGTACTCATTCAATCAATGAAACAAAAGTTATGCATTGATTCAATGAGTTGAGCCTCTCTCATTCATTCAATGTCTCATGCGTAACTTGTTCATTGTAATAAACAGACTGAAGTCCTTCATTCGTTGAATCAAACTTCAATCATTCATTTATTCATACGTTATCAATCGATTCAGCGAAACAAGCTGCACGAGATGTTTCAATGATTTGAGCTTCTCTCATTCATTCAATGCCTTGAGCTTAACACACTCATTCAAGGAAACAACCCGTTTTCATTCATTCAATGAATCATGCATTAAAGATTCCTGCAATGAAACAGACTGCACGAGCAGTAGAGCTACTCCCATTTATTTAATGCCTCAAGCCAAATACATTCATTGAAGGAAACAAACTGAATTTATTCAATCAATGAAACAAACGTTATTTATTGATTCAATGACTTGAGCCTCTCTCATTCATTCAATGTCTCATGCTTAACTCGTTCATTGTAAGAAACAAACTTCATTCGTTGAGCTACTCTCAGTTATGTAATGCTTCTCGCTTAATGCATTCACTGAAAGAAACAAAGTGCGTTCATTCAATCAATGAAACTAACGTTATTCATTGCTTCAATGAGATGAGCTTCTCTCATTCATTCAATGCCTCATGCTTAACTCATTCATTGTAAGAAACAAACTGCAGTCCTTCATTCGTTCAATCAAACTTCAATCATTCATTTAATTAATCAAACGTTATCCATTGATTCAATGAACCAAACTGCACGAGATGATTCAATGATTAGAGCTTCTCTCATTCATTCAATGTCTGAACCTTAACACAGTCATTCAAGAAAACAAACCGTCTTCATTCATTTCATGAAACATCCATTATAGATGGAAGCAATGAAATAGACTGCACGAACAGTAGAGCTACTCTCATTTATTTAATGCCTCAAGCTTAATACATTCATTGAAAGAAACAAACTGTACTCATTCAATCAATGAAACAAAAGTTATGCATTGATTCAATGAGTTGAGCCTCTCTCATTCATTCAATGTCTCATGCTTAACTCGTTCATTGTAAGAAACAAACTGTAGTGCTTCATTCGTTGAATCAAACCGCATTCATTCATTCAATTAATCATACATTATCCATTGACTCAATCAAACAAACTGCACAAGTTGAATCAATGGTTTGAGCTTTTCTCATTAATTCAATGTCTCGAGCTTAACACACTCATTCAAGGAAACAAACCGTTTACAATCATACCATGAATCATGCGTTAAAAATTGATGCAATGAAACAGAGTGCACGAACAGTAGAGCTACTCTCATTTATTTAATACCTCAAGCTTAATACATTCATTGAAAGAAACAAACTGTACTCATTCAATCAATGAAACAAAAGTTATGCATTGATTCAATGAGTTGAGCCTCTCTCATTCATTCAATGTCTCATGCGTAACTTGTTCATTGTAATAAACAGACTGAAGTCCTTCATTCGTTGAATCAAACTTCAATCATTCATTTATTCATACGTTATCAATCGATTCAGCGAAACAAGCTGCACGAGATGTTTCAATGATTTGAGCTTCTCTCATTCATTCAATGCCTTGAGCTTAACACACTCATTCAAGGAAACAACCCGTTTTCATTCATTCAATGAATCATGCATTAAAGATTCCTGCAATGAAACAGACTGCACGAGCAGTAGAGCTACTCCCATTTATTTAATGCCTCAAGCCAAATACATTCATTGAAGGAAACAAACTGAATTTATTCAATCAATGAAACAAACGTTATTTATTGATTCAATGACTTGAGCCTCTCTCATTCATTCAATGTCTCATGCTTAACTCGTTCATTGTAAGAAACAAACTTCATTCGTTGAGCTACTCTCAGTTATGTAATGCTTCTCGCTTAATGCATTCACTGAAAGAAACAAAGTGCGTTCATTCAATCAATGAAACTAACGTTATTCATTGCTTCAATGAGATGAGCTTCTCTCATTCATTCAATGCCTCATGCTTAACTCATTCATTGTAAGAAACAAACTGCAGTCCTTCATTCGTTCAATCAAACTTCAATCATTCATTTAATTAATCAAACGTTATCCATTGATTCAATGAACCAAACTGCACGAGATGATTCAATGATTAGAGCTTCTCTCATTCATTCAATGTCTGAACCTTAACACAGTCATTCAAGAAAACAAACCGTCTTCATTCATTTCATGAAACATCCATTATAGATGGAAGCAATGAAATAGACTGCACGAACAGTAGAGCTACTCTCATTTATTTAATGCCTCAAGCTTAATACATTCATTGAAAGAAACAAACTGTACTCATTCAATCAATGAAACAAAAGTTATGCATTGATTCAATGAGTTGAGCCTCTCTCATTCATTCAATGTCTCATGCTTAACTCGTTCATTGTAAGAAACAAACTGTAGTGCTTCATTCGTTGAATCAAACCGCATTCATTCATTCAATTAATCATACGTTATCCATTGACTCAATCAAACAAACTGCACAAGTTGAATCAATGGTTTGAGCTTTTCTCATTAATTCAATGTCTCGAGCTTAACACACTCATTCAAGGAAACAAACCGTTTACAATCATACCATGAATCATGCGTTAAAAATTGATGCAATGAAACAGAGTGCACGAACAGTAGAGCTACTCTCATTTATTTAATACCTCAAGCTTAATACATTCATTGAAAGAAACAAACTGTACTCATTCAATCAATGAAACAAAAGTTATGCATTGATTCAATGAGTTGAGCCTCTCTCATTCATTCAATGTCTCATGCGTAACTTGTTCATTGTAATAAACAAACTGTAGTCCTTCATTCGTTGAATCAAACTTCAATCATTCATTTTATTCATACGTTATCAATCGATTCAGCGAAACAAGCTGCACGAGATGTTTCAATGATTTGAGCTTCTCTCATTCATTCAATGCCTTGAGCTTAACACACTCATTCAAGGAAACAAACCGTTTTCATTCATTCAATGAATCATCATTATAAATTGATGCAATGAAACAGACTGCACGAACAGTAGAGCTACTCTCATTTATTTAATGCTCTCGCTCATACATTCATTGAAAGAAACAAACTGCGTTCATTCAATCAATGAAACAAACGTTATTCATTGATTCAATGAGTTGAGCTTCTCTCATTCATTCAATGTCTCATGCTTAACTCGTTCATTGTAAGAAACAAACTGCAGTCCTTCATTCGTTGAATCAAACTTCAATCATTCATTCAATTAATCAAACGTTATCCATTGATTCAATAAACCTAACTGCACGAGATGATTCAATGATTAGAGCTTCTCTCATTCATTCAATGTCTTGAGCTTAACACTCATTCAAGGAAACAAACCGTTTTCATTCATTCAATGAATCATGCTTATAAAGTGATGCAATGAAACAGAGTGCACGAACAGTAGAGCTACTCTCATTTATTTAATGCCTCAAGCTTAATACATTCATTGAAAGAAACAAACTATTCATTCAATCAATGAAACAACGTTATGCATTGATTCAATGAGTTGAGCTTCTCTCATTCATTCAATGCTCATGCTTAACTCATTCATTGTAAGAAACAAACTGTAGTGCTTCATTCGTTGAATCAAACTTCAATCATTCATTCAATAACCAAACGTTATCCATTGATTCAATGAAACAAACTGCACAATTATTAAATGATTAGAGCCTCTCTCATTCATTCAAGTCTCATGCTTAACTCGTTCATTGTATGAAAAAATCTGCAGTGCTTCATTCGTTGAATCAAACTGCAATCATTCATTCAATTAATCATGTGTTATCCATTGATTCAATCAAACAAACTGCACAAGTTGATTCAATGATTGAGCTTCTCTCATTCATTCAATGTCTCGAGCTTAACACACTCATTCAAGGAAACAAACCGTTTTCATTCATTCAATGAATCATGCATTAAAGATTCCTGCAATGAAACAGACTGCACGAGCAGTAGAGCTACTCCATTTATTTAATGCCTCAAGCCAAATACATTCATTGAAGGAAACAAACTGAATTTATTCAATCAATGAAACAAACGTTATTTATTGATTCAATGACTTGAGCCTCTCTCATTCATTCAATGTCTCATGCTTAACTCGTTCATTGTAAGAAACAAACTTCATTCGTTGAGCTACTCTCAGTTATGTAATGCTTCTCGCTTAATGCATTCACTGAAAGAAACAAAGTGCGTTCATTCAATCAATGAAACTAATGTTATTCATTGCTTCAATGAGATGAGCTTCTCTCATTCATTCAATGCCTCATGCTTAACTCGTTCATTGTAAGAAACAAACTGCAGTCCTTCATTCGTTCAATCAAACTTCAATCATTCATTTAATTAATCAAACGTTATCCATTGATTCAATGAACCAAACTGCACGAGATGATTCAATGATTAGAGCTTCTCTCATTCATTCAATGTCTCGAGCTTAACACCTCATTCAAGAAAACAAACCGTTTACATTCATCATACCATGAATCATGCGTTAAAAATTGATGCAATGAAACAGAGTGCACGAACAGTAGAGCTACTCTCATTTATTTAATACCTCAAGCTTAATACATTCATTGAAAGAAACAAACTGTACTCATTCAATCAATGAAACAAAAGTTATGCATTGATTCAATGAGTTGAGCCTCTCTCATTCATTCAATGTCTCATGCGTAACTTGTTCATTGTAATAAACAACTGAAGTCCTTCATTCGTTGAATCAAACTTCAATCATTCATTATTCATACGTTATCAATCGATTCAGCGAAACAAGCTGCACGAGATGTTTCAATGATTTGAGCTTCTCTCATTCATTCAATGCCTTGAGCTTAACACACTCATTCAAGGAAACAACCCGTTTTCATTCATTCAATGAATCATGCATTAAAGATTCCTGCAATGAAACAGACTGCACGAGCAGTAGAGCTACTCCCATTTATTTAATGCCTCAAGCCAAATACATTCATTGAAGGAAACAAACTGAATTTATTCAATCAATGAAACAAACGTTATTTATTGATTCAATGACTTGAGCCTCTCTCATTCATTCAATGTCTCATGCTTAACTCGTTCATTGTAAGAAACAAACTTCATTCGTTGAGCTACTCTCAGTTATGTAATGCTTCTCGCTTAATGCATTCACTGAAAGAAACAAAGTGCGTTCATTCAATCAATGAAACTAACGTTATTCATTGCTTCAATGAGATGAGCTTCTCTCATTCATTCAATGCCTCATGCTTAACTCATTCATTGTAAGAAACAAACTGCAGTCCTTCATTCGTTCAATCAAACTTCAATCATTCATTTAATTAATCAAACGTTATCCATTGATTCAATGAACCAAACTGCACGAGATGATTCAATGATTAGAGCTTCTCTCATTCATTCAATGTCTGAACCTTAACACAGTCATTCAAGAAAACAAACCGTCTTCATTCATTTCATGAAACATCCATTATAGATGGAAGCAATGAAATAGACTGCACGAACAGTAGAGCTACTCTCATTTATTTAATGCCTCAAGCTTAATACATTCATTGAAAGAAACAAACTGTACTCATTCAATCAATGAAACAAAAGTTATGCATTGATTCAATGAGTTGAGCCTCTCTCATTCATTCAATGTCTCATGCTTAACTCGTTCATTGTAAGAAACAAACTGTAGTGCTTCATTCGTTGAATCAAACCGCATTCATTCATTCAATTAATCATAACGTTATCCATTGACTCAATCAAACAAACTGCACAAGTTGAATCAATGGTTTGAGCTTTTCTCATTAATTCAATGTCTCGAGCTTAACACACTCATTCAAGGAAACAAACCGTTTACAATCATACCATGAATCATGCGTTAAAAATTGATGCAATGAAACAGAGTGCACGAACAGTAGAGCTACTCTCATTTATTTAATACCTCAAGCTTAATACATTCATTGAAAGAAACAAACTGTACTCATTCAATCAATGAAACAAAAGTTATGCATTGATTCAATGAGTTGAGCCTCTCTCATTCATTCAATGTCTCATGCTTAACTTGTTCATTGTAATAAACAAACTGAGTCCTTCATTCGTTGAATCAAACTTCAATCATTCATTCATTATTCATACGTTATCAATCGATTCAGCGAAACAAGCTGCACGAGATGTTTCAATGATTTGAGCTTCTCTCATTCATTCAATGCCTTGAGCTTAACACACTCATTCAAGGAAACAACCGTTTTCATTCATTCAATGAATCATGCGTTATAAATTGATGCAATGAAACAGACTGCACGAACAGTAGAGCTACTCTC
>NW_026869344.1:0-90000 GCF_020745735.1 Hemiscyllium ocellatum
ATTTGTATAGAAACACAATGTCTGCAGGATTAAAATATTGTTATATTACAGGTCGACGTTGTCACACTCTGCTGTGTGCAGACTTTGTATTGTCTGCAAAAAGACAATGCTGACAGCAAGACATAACTGACATTGGACATTCAGTTGTGTGCATTGTGGGTATTGGATACACGAGCTAACAATGAGATGCTACATCCTATCCAGATTTTTCGTGGAGCAATCAGTCTTTGTTGAATTCTGACAGACTGAATGGAGCCTTGTGGGCAGTGAGATCCGTGTTAAAGGCAACTTTTTAACAGATTAATCGACTGTGCAAAAGCAGCGGAGATTGCTGCATACCCCGTTCCTTAAATGGTAGTATTTCTTTCAGTTGTGTGATTTTAGACTGATCTGCAACCCTTGAGGAGAGAATTGGCTCCAGCTGATTCTCACTCCTGGTTTGCACTTCAATAATTAGCAATAAATGAAAAGCTACTGGTGGTCGTATTCGTCTGATGGGAAATGTCTGCATCTCTTTTTACCCAGGAGGCTGGGGTTCATGTCTCCATTTTCATATCAGATCGAGCAAGAATAAGATTGACGTTAAATGGCATCAATGTATTGTTCAGAATTTAAAAATGGCTGTTGTGTGTTGAGGCCACCATTGATATAGGACACTGCAGCAAAAAGCCTGTTTTTTAAACTCGTTGCCAATCTGCGGAGAATGACGCCTTTTAATCCTTGAAAGAAGCTGTGAAATTATAAAAAGACCATTCTTGATTCTTTTCGATGGTTCTGCTGCGACTTTCTTTTCGTGTATCTATTTACTTTCAACATTGCATGGAATGACTAAATGAGATTGAAGCTCACCTTAGCCCGGCAGTTTGCACTTACTAAGTCTTCAAAGTAATTTTCCTCAATCTGCAAATCAATCTTCGCCAAGACCCATTGATGAACCTCAGCGGTAAATGAATTTCCCCAAACTCAATCATGTCTTGGAAGCATCCAAACAGATTTCTGCGCACTGCTGTGGTACCAATAACTACCACTCGGACAAATCAGCCATCACATTGTTGCTAACTCTGAGAGTTGAGACTATGCAAATGGCCGTCTGATTGCCGAGATTAAAACAGAAATAGCATGTCTATTCAGCATTCTGTGATGTCCTGGGATTTGGAACGTGCTGTTGGTTCTTTCTTTTCATTCTGAATCTTCCATTCTCTGTATCAGTACCTTATTCTGCTTTTCCATCTCTATCTCACTTTTGATTTTATGTATCAACCTGCATCTAATTCCATGCCTGAAACTGATTGCTCTATTCTCTGGGTCTCTATCTCTGAAATTTGTTCTTTCTTTGCTTCTCTTGCAAAACAGTTTTTCTTCCCCCGTTTCTCAATTATTTACCTTGGTTATACTATGCACTATTCCCTATTTATTACGGAAATTGAACAGTCTTCCAACATTCTTACGTTCTCCCAGAAGTTATCTTGCCTCCGCCGTGCCAGAATCCGGGTGATCGCCAATTGGATTTACTGGATTCTGAAGTGAGAGGATGAGCACAGCTGGAAATCGTGTTACATGTTGACACGAATGATATCGACAAGAAAGTTATTGAGGATCTGAAAAGTGCCAACAGAGTGTTAGGTTGGAAACTGAAGAGCAGGGCGAGTACTGCAGTGATCTCAGGTTTCCGACCTGTGTCTCGAGTCAGTGAGGTGAAGTACAGTCAGTGAGTGCAGCTGAACACGTGGCTCTGAGGCAGATGCCGGTGAGGGCTTCAGATACTTTGATCTCTGGGCTGCCTTCTGGGCAAGCTGTACAAGAAAGATGGGTTGCACCTGAACTGGAGGGGCACAATCCCGTGGGTGGGAGATTGGTTAGTTTGGTTCAGGAAACTTTAAACTAGTTTACCAGGAGGTGTGAACCAGTGATACATATCTGAGAAGGGGATAGTTGGAGATGGTACAGTGATAGGATATAATGCATCCATCAGGAAGGTTATTCACGTAATGAAACAAAGGAATCGATTAAAGTGCGTCTGCTTTAACGCAAAGACTGTCAGAAATATCAGTGTCGAACTTAGAACATGGCACTATGATGTTGTGGCCAGAAAGGAGACGTGGGTTTCACAAGGGCAGGAATAGTCGCTAGATGATCCAGGGTTTAGAACGTTTAAGAAGAACAGGGAGGGTGATAAAAGGGGAGGCGGTATAGCATTGCTAATCAGCGAGTGCATTACAGCTCCAGAAACAAAGTTTGTTGAGGAACGTTTGTCTACTGAGTAAATATGGATGAAATTTCGGAGCAGCAAGGGAGCAGTCACCTCATTGAAGGTTTTCTACACACCCCCAAATAGCAATAGGGAGTTTGAAGAACTGATCGACTGGTAGATTTTGGAAAACTGCATGTAACAGAGTCGTTGTATGGATGACTTCAACTTTCCAAATATTGACTGGGAACTCCTTAGTTCAGGTGATTTGGATGGAGCCGTTTTTTGTGAGGTGTGTTCAGGAATTTTTCCTTGCTCCATATATGGACAGGCTTCGGCGGGGAAGCCCATTTTGGATTTGGTGCTCGGAAATGAACCAGTGCAGGTGTCAGATCTCGCAGTGGGAGACGATTTTGGTGACAGTGACCACAACTGCGTTTCATTTATCATAGAGTTGGAGAGGGAAAGAAACATTTACCAAGGGAATAAACCTAATTGGGGAATATGGGGTAATGATGCTACCAGACAGGAGTTGGGAAGTGTGCCAGGAAAATTGCACAAAGACAAATCATTTCCACTTTGCAGAGGGAGCACGGACCTTTCTCCACATCAACGTGTTCCACTCTGAGCGCCTCAGTGCAACAACAATCCTCTCGATGCCAACGTACTCAGCGTGTGTGTGTCTGTGTCAATATGTGTGTGCGTGTCTGTGTCAATATCTGTGTGCTTGTCTGTGCATGTGTGCGTGCCCGTGGGGATTTATGTTTTTGAGGGTGTGTCTGCTTATGTACGTGTGTGTGTCTTTGTATACGGTGTGTGGGTGTCTGTGTTGGTCTGTGTGCGTATTTGTGCGTGTTTTTGTTGATGTGGTGTGTGGGTGTCTGTGTGTGCGTTAGTCTGTATGTGTGTGCTGATGCTTTCGTAAGTGTGGTGGTCTGTTTGATTTTGTGTATGTGCCTGTATGTATGTTGGTCTGTTTGTGTGTGAGTAGGTGTCTCTGTGCGCGAGTGTGCATGTGTGGGTGGGTGACTCTATGTGTGTATGTTCATATCGGCCATGGTTCGCATGCCTGTACATGTGTGTATGCGTCTGTACACTTGGGGAGCGTGGGTGTCTGTGTGTGTATGTGTACGAGTGCTGGTTGGCAGTGTGTGTGTGTGTGTGTGTGTGGGGTGTGTACGTCAAACAGTGTGGCTGTGTAAAATCACATCAGGTCAGGCAGCATCTGAAATGCAGGAAAAACGACGTTTCAAACATGAGCACTTCATCAGGAGTGAGGCCTAGTGGGTTGTGGGATAAATGGGAGGTTGTGGGGTCGTTTGAAAGTCAGCTGGGAATGCGGTGGGGAAATGAAGATGAGGAGAATGTGATAGGTAGTGGAGGTTGGACCAGATAGTTAGGAAAGATAATGGAAAGGCAGGGTGGTGCCCAATTGGAGGGTTGAATCTGTTGCTGTTAAGGGGAACAACCACATGTCTTTACTGCAATTGCTGCCAGTTCCTTTCTCCTATTCCTGACGGTAGACACTCTACCTTCTTCACGTGGTCGTGGAGGACCTAACTTCCTGTAACTCCTTTTAGTAACTGCCTCCCTGCCCTCAGTTATCCAAAGAAAATCCAAATGAAACTCCAGTTCCCTCAACGAGCTGGCGTTGTTTGCGCATCACACAAATGAAGTCAACAGGGACAACAGAGGTGACCCTTACATCCCACATAATGCAGGAGGAACATTCAACTGCCATAAGCTCCAATCATGCGATTCTTAATACTTAAACAGACCGCTGAAATAAATGAAACACGAAAAAAAAACAATTGCCATCTTCCCAACAGACACACAGATATTTTATTTTGATTAGAGGAGGAGGATAGATGGAAGACGCTACCCAAATAGTCTTTTGGCAAAAGCAACAGACCAAACATGTAAACTCGCGAACTCTCTGACAGACGTCAGGATCTCAAGAACAAGGGACCTAAAGTGAATTAACTTAGACTGTATACGAACTTATCCCGACAGACTCCACTGTTCCCTGGTGACCTTGCAGCATCTCTGACACACTCCAGGAACTGTAAAATAAGAAAGATGGTAACACGAAGTCAGTTCTTGAACTATCTCTAACAAAAGGAACAAGGCTTTTTTTTCAAACAGATAATACAAATCATCGACAAATCAGAAGCATGTGACACACAGTTTAGAAGACGCGGTTGCACAGTGACTGGTGGCACAGTGTGAAACATTCTTTAACTCTCTGGGTGGAATGAGTGTTCCAGAGAAACTGGAGAACCTCAAAGTGGGACCTGTCTTCACGAAGGTCGTGGAACAGAAAACAAGAGTCTACAGGCCATTCTGCCCGACAATTATTATTGGAAACATGCATCATTCTGAGATTCAGGAAGGAATTTCATGTCATTTAAAAAAGCTTCTGGGAAAGAGAATTCCCACTTGAATGAATTCTTACTTTAATTTCTCCTCATTCCGTTTTCCCGTCCCATTTATCCTCAGGACACCATAGATTTTAACTGCAACCGGATTGGTGATATTGTCAATGATAAAGTTTCAGACTGGCTCAAGTTCAATGATAGGAACAAGTCAGGCAGTTTTGTTTAGTCAACAAATAATAGTAGGCAAATTCTTGAATTGAGCTGCCGCTACAAATGTACAAAGCCTAATGACCACAAATTTGGAAGGTAAAAACACCCAACTGATGCAATCTCCTCAGATTACTGTCTGACATTATCAGATCACCTGTCATTTCAAGGGTTAAACCCCCATAATATAAGCCCTTCAACCCGGGAGTAAGTGAAGTGAAACATCTCTGAACAGCTTCTCAAGTAATTATATCCTTTCTCAGTTCAGAAAACCAAACACACTTCACACACAGTTCTCCAGATGTGTTCTCAGTCAGACTGGTACAGCTGTAGAAACGCGTCCTTCCCACTGGGTTGTTTAAAAATACACCCAGCAGGCACATTTTACATCTTTTTTTTCTTTCATATATTATCTTCAATCTATTACTGTGACGGGGACATTTATTTTCTTTTCTTTCTTTGTTGAAACTTACACTCTCAGAGAGGATTGGAGGCAGAGATACTGAATATTTCTGAGACACAGACAGAAAGACTCATGGATAACAACGGAGTCAAGGATTATGAGCGAGTGGACAGTAATGTGCAGTGCAGGTGAAAAATGCAGACAATACTACCAAATGAAGCTGCATTTTACCAGAGAAGCCAGGAATATAATGCAAGATGAAATGATCATTTCAAAATGCTGGAAGTGATGGAATTATGTTGCTCTCGTCCGAGAGTTCCGTCGGGCAGACAAATTATGGTGGTTGAACCTGATGGTCACCACTCGTCCGGTATGGAGGTGAGGTTGAGAAACCCGGTCCTTCGCAGTAACCTCTGTCAGTGTGGGAAATTGAACCTGCGTTATTGACCTTCCTCTGCATTGTAAACCAATCATCCAGCCAACTGAGTGGGAGACTATGCAACTGCTATGAACAGAAATAGTTAAAGGCAAATGGCAACATAAATTTGGATAAGAAGGAAGAAGCTACGAATCAGACAATATTCATAATAAAGACTCACTGAGATATCACAATAATTTCAATATTGTATTGCTGGAGACAATACATATTCTGCACACTGATGAGTGCTATGATTCTAAGACATCGCATTGTTGTCCAAATGACCCAAGTTATACATTGTTGCCTGTTCAAAAAGCAGTAATCACACTTGTTAGATATTATGTAACCATTTGCAGAACTGATGAGTTTCTAAATGTCCTCCAGGGAAGGAAACCAGCTGCATGGGATTACAAACTCACTGCAATGTGCTTGTCTTTTTAAGGTCCCACTGAATAATTAGAGATGTACAATACATTTTGATCAGCCACATCGACTGGATGAACAAGAAGAGCATTTACATTATCCATTGAGGTTTTCAGTTCTGGAACGATGGTAGATGCTGCCACTCCTTACGGGATTATACAAAGCTGAGTAACTGCAGAGAATTCCCATTGATTTTCACCAGGTTAATCATGATTCCTTTCTGTCTCTACACTAGCAAATCTCCTTAATCTGAGTAGATGATTCACTGATGAACGAAATGTTCCTTTTTCATGCACATTACAGAATCGTTCCGTATTTTTACAATTATTAACAACAATGTGGTTTGCGTTATCATATAAGGAGTTCTAATTCTCCAGCTACTTCATAGTGCAGGAAGAAGAAATCAGCGACCATGAGAACTGTCCTGTTTTTTTATCTTGGATTCTTGGTGACAGTGCAGCTGGGCACGGCTGATGAAGGAATGCAACGACCTGCTCTCTTTAAACGTGAGTCCATTTCGCCTCAAACATCCATTGAAGCATTCAGAACGTCGGTTGAATCTGATTAGTCCCCTCAAAACAACATTCTCATCTGTCGTGTTTAGATTTACAAATGCCTAAAAAGAATAAATTGATATCTACAAAAAAACCGGATTTGGAATGGACTCATTTCTGGCAAAGCCACCATTTTTTGTACCTTCATCATGGCCCTAGAGGACATTCAGAAGTGAATCACATTTCTGTGACTCTGCAGTCACATATAAAGAAGAAATGATAAGATTATCAGATTACTTTCCCTGAAGGATATGTGTTGTGTGGGCATTTCCTACTTTCATTTCACAATTTGAACGCCATTCAAACTTCATTATCTTCCATTGAGAGATTCGAAGACAGGTCCTCAGATTGGTTAGTCATGGATTGTGATTCTAGTGACAGTCCTACATGTCCACCACCGAGTCGCATGACATTTGGTGAAGCAGTGCGGTCATTTCCCATGAGTGCAGCATTTATTTTAGCTCAGAACCATTTGTGCGGATTTCTTATCCAATCCAATTATTTCACAACTTATCAATTACCTCCTCGTCTTTCCTTTCCAGGTATAACCACTGAGTGCAGTACCAATGGAGGAATATGCAGAATAGGACATTGTAAAGAAGGGGAAGTCCAGGTGAAAGATAATTGCGTGTTACTTCTCAAATGCTGCAAACGTGACTTAAATTGAGTTGTGAAAGTGTAAATGCGGACTACCAAGGTTCAATGAGGCTGTGGCTGAAGCTAACTGCTGTCTCTGTAACTTATTCGTTCCTGACTGTGTACACCCCCATGAAACCTTCTCCATTTCTATTGAATCGTGAATAAAGCCCTCTCCGCATTGCTTACATGTTGCGTCATGTGTCTTATAATAAATTGTGCCAGGTATGCGTTATATTGTCGCTAGCTTGGGGAGCGGAGGGGGATTAACCTCCAACAAATAGCAGTAACACAGTCGCCTCCAAACTAGTCTCCTTCTGCAACTAACATGTTGAGTCCATAGCAAATGACCAACTAATAATGTCTCTAGAATGAACAGGTATATAATAAGCTGCTCCTTCCATTTGCATGATCACCTTCATCTAGAATGTGAACCGTGGTAGATATACAGCTCCCTGCAAGTTCCTTTCAGATCCATTCACCATCCAGATTTGGAAATGTGTCAGAGATTCCTTCTGTTTCATCACAATCCGGGAACTCCCTTCAACATATTTCTCTGTGGGCCATTCCATAGCACCGGGGCAGCAGATGGTTCAAGTAGAATTTCACTCACATACCCAAACATTCTCAAATGGACAAATGCGACGAGAAACAAATAACCGAACGGCCAGCATTCCTCACTAATTTATTTCCAATTAGTGGAAATAAATCAAGGATAAGTGAATTCAGCAGTGGTGTTGAAGAAAGAAAGAAGAACAGAGAGAAACAAGGGAAGAGAGATAGAGAGAAATAGACAGAAAGAGGATAGAGAAAGAAAGTAAGAAAGAGAGAGAAAGGGAGTGAGAAACGAAGAAAAAGGATATAAGGAAAGAAAGAGGGAAACAAAGAGATAGGAATAAAGAGAGAGGAAGAAAGAGAGAGAAAGAAAAGCCAGGAAGGAGGTGAGAGGAATGAAGAGCGAGGAAGGAAGACAGAGGAAGTATGGAAGGAAGGAAGAAAGGAAAAAAAAATCCGAGTTTAGTTCTGTCAAGAAGGCTCACATTTTGGGAGATAAATGTGGTGGCGTCAGACTCAGTATCTGCACCCATCACTGTATTGCACCATGCGACTGTAAGAAAACGACTGCAACAGCAGAATTACCCTCGCACATCCAACCAAAGAGAAAACAAACATGGAAGACGTTTATCGACTTGCATTTAACTTTTGATCAATTTGTCAATGTTGTTGAGGAGCGGTCCACTACCACTGAACACCTACAGTACAGAAATAAGTCATTCAGCCTAGCAAGGTCTCTACATAGTTTCAAAGAACAAACTTGTAGACGCAGCAATGACATGCAAAATCCACACAGATATCCACCGAGGGTGGAACTGAACGTGGCTCTCTGCCACTATGATGCAGCAATGCTAAACACCATGCCACCCCTGGGGGACCGCAGGACCAATGCGACTGTCGTTGTTTCATGCAGTGGGGAGTGGGTAATCGATTGGATTAACTTGAGGGGTTTAACGGGATTGATGATGTATTCAACAAGCAAATATTGAATGTGTGCACGATGATGTAGGGAGCGTGGGATTGTATCATTCTGAATGCAAAAGGGCCAGAGAGACAGGAAGTCTTAGTTTCTAAGTCATCATGTTGTGTTTCACTCATTTACACTAATTAAAATTGCACGTAGAGGTGGTCACAGAGGTAATCGCACTCAAACACATACACAAAAGCAGTCACAGGGATGCATGTGCACACATTGAAAACACAAGCATTCTCACCTCCTGCTCCAACTACATTGCAACAGCGATATGAGAAAGCGTATGGGTACTGTTGGAATATCAATGCCAACTTTGATCATTTGGCTTACCCTCTGCCTGAAGCATTGAGGGCAAGAAAACAAAAAAATCAAAATATGGTCAGTACGTTATGGGAGAGAAGAAGTGTGACTTGTCTCTGTCTTTACCGTAAATGGGAAGAAAAAAAAACAGAAATGATAGAGCAATAGAAACTGTGAGAATGGAATCACTTTCAGCTGTTCAACCACACATGCGGTTCCCGCTGGATGATTGGAAAGAACCAGACGTTTCAATTGCAGAATTATGTGGTATTTCTGGTCTAAAACGGAATGTAAAAATCGACTGAGGTGAAAGCATATAATTGGCAACACATATATAAACTCAATGCAAGACCTTTTCCACACAGATTTTAAAAAAATACAATGTGTTTGTGACCCTTGGAAGAAACTCATTATATTATACGTGGAACACCTGGAGGATGTAACTGGGGAATTGATTTCAGGGAACAGGCAGAGTATTTACTCCAATATCTTATATAGTTTCTAATAGCGAGAGTCACGAAGTATTTAATCAAACATAAAACATAGAACAGTTCATTGAACATAGAACAAAACATGGTATTCGGCACTCGATGTTGTGCTGACCTATCAATTTAATCTGATGTCCACCGAACATACACCAATCCATTGTTGTCCGCATGTATGTCCAATGCCATTTTAAGGCCCTGAATATCAGGGAATTGATTACAGTTGCAGGCTGGCCATTCCACGCCACTACTACTCTCTGAGTAAAGAAACCACTCATTGTATCTGACATAAATTTGTCACCCCTCAATCTTAAAATACGACCCCGTGTGTAAGCCTTCACCATGCGAGGAAAAACGCCTTCACTGTCCACCCTACCTAACCCTTGGATTATGTTATACGTCTTGATGAATTCACTTCTCAACCTTCTCCTCTCCAATGCAAGTAGCTTCAGTTCCCTCAGCCTTTACACGTAAAACCTTCCTTCCATTCCAGGCAACACTCTAGTGAATCTCCTCTGAACCCTTTCCAAATCTTCCACGTCCATCTTATAATGCGGTGAATAGAACTGTGCACAGTACTCCGTGTGCGGCCTTACCAGTGTCTTGCATACTTGAAGCATGACTTGCTAGTTCTGAAAGCAGTCACACGACTAATAAAGGTATAGTAACACACCGTGTGCCTTCTTGACAACACTATCAGCCTAGATGGAAAATTTCAAGGCCTTACGCTTCTGGACAAAGTTATATCTCTGTTCATCTGCACTGCAAAGAGTTTTACCATTAATCCAGTAGTCAAATTCCTGTTACGTCTTCGGATGTGAACTACATCACAATTTTCCGCATGAACCTTCATTTGCCAGTTCTCAGCCCAGCTCTGCATCTTATCTGCTGAGATATTTGGATCATTGATAGTCACAGGTGAGGGGATGAATGAGTGGACTTTGGCAAAAGTGGTGCCACTGTTTAAGAAGAGTGGCAAGGACAAGCTAGGGAATTATAGACGAGTGAGACCGACCTCGGTAGTGGGCAGGTTGTTGGAGGGAATCGTGAGAGAAAGGATGGACATGTATTTGAAAAGGCAAGGACTGATAACGGATAGCCAACATGGCCTTGGGCGTGGGAAGTCATGTCTCACTTGACTGAGTTTTTGATGACGTAGCAAAGAGGATTAATGAGGACAGAGCGGTAGACGTGATCTATATGGACTTCAGAAAGGCGTTGACAATGTTCCCCGTGGGAGACTCGTTAGTAAAGTTAGATCTCTTGAAATGCAGGGAAAACTTGCCATTTGGATTCAGAATTGGCTCAAAGGTAGAAGACAGAGGATGGTGGTGGAGCGTTTTTTTCCAGACTGGAGACCTGTGACCAGTGGAGTGCCAAAATGATCAGTGCTGGGTCCTTTTTTTTTGTCATTTATATAAATACTTTGGAAACGAACAAAAGAGGTACAGTTAGTGA
The DNA here is from genome assembly GCF_020745735.1 of Hemiscyllium ocellatum. NCBI lineage: Eukaryota > Metazoa > Chordata > Chondrichthyes > Orectolobiformes > Hemiscylliidae > Hemiscyllium > Hemiscyllium ocellatum. Next base: position 10,979 of record NW_026869344.1, read on the forward strand.
GTTTGCAGATGACATCAAAATTGGAGGTGTAGTGGACAGCGAAGACAGTTACCTCAGATAACAATAGTATCTTGACCTGATGGGCCAGTGGGCTGAGAAGTTGCAGATGGAGTTTAATTCAGATAAATGCGAGGTGCTGCATTTTGTGAAAGCAAATCATAGCAGGCGTTATACACGTAATGGTAAGGTCCTACGAAGATTGCTGAAAAAAGACACTTTGGAGTGCAGGTTCATAGTTCCTTCAAAGTGGTAGATAGAATAGTGAAGAAGGCGTTTGAAATGTTTTCATTTATTGATCAGAGCATTGAGAACAGGAGTTGGGAAGTCATTTTGCCGCTGTACAGGACATTGGTTAGGCCACTGTTGTAATATTGCGTGCAATTCGGGTCTCTGGACTATTGGAAAGAAGCTGTGAAACTTGAAAGGGTTCAGAAAATAAATAACAGGATGTTGTCAGGGTTTTCGATTTTGAGCAATGGGGAGAGGCTGAACAGACTGGGGCTGTTTTATCTGAAGTGTCTGAGGCTGAGGGGTGACCTTATAGTGATTTATACAATTATGAGGGTCACGGATAGTGTAAGTATGCAAAGTCTTTTCCCTGGAGTCGGGGAGTCCACAACTAGAGGGCATCGGTTTCAGGTGAGAGGGGAAAGATATAAAAGAGACCACAGACGAAACTTTATTTCACACAGAGGGTGGTACGGGTATGGAATGAGCTGTCAGAAGAATTGGTGAAGGCTGGTACATTTGCAACATTTGGATTGGTATGTGAATATGAAGGGTTTGGAGTGATTTGGGCTGGCTGCTGGCACGTGGGTCTAGATTGGGTTGTGATATCTGCTCGGCATGGACGGGGAGGATTGAAGGGTCTGTTCCCATGCTGCACATCTCTGTGCCTCTGTGCTCTCTAACCCGTAACATCCATCAGCACTATCCACAACTCTGCCCACCAGTGTGTCATCAGCAAGTTTACTAAAGCATTCTTTTACGCCACATACTTTACACAGATGACAAACTGAAGATAGCCAAATACAGATCCTAACAGCACACCACTAATAACTGATCTTCAGGGTGAACATTTTCAACCAATCACCACCCGCTGATTTCTTTCAGCTAAACAATTTCTGATCCAAACCGCTAAATCACTTTTAATCTCGAAACGCTGCATTCCGTGCAATACCCTACCGTGTGAAAGCATACTAATGCCTGGCTGAAGTTGATATGCACACATCAGCCGCTTTGCCTTCATTCACCTGTTATGTCATCTTCTCGAAGAAATCAGTAAGATTATTGAGGCATGACCAACCTTTCTCAAACCGTGTTGACTATCCATAATCAAATTACTCCTTTCCAGATGATACAAATATTATCTCTGATAACATTTTCCAACACCTTACCCAGAACTGAAGCAAGTCTCTCTGACCTATAATAATCAGGTTGAAGCCGAGTCCCGTTCTTAAAGACGGGTACAGCATTTGCTGTCCTCCAGACTTCAGTCACTCCTCCTGTCGACAATGAACCATAAATATCAAAGCTAAAGTCTCTGCAATCTCCTCCCTGGCTTCCCAGAGAGTCCGAGCATAAATCCCATCCAGCCCAGTGGGCTTCTCTATTTTTAGAATTCTAAAAATTTCTAAAACCTCCTCTTTGTCAAATACACTATCATCTAATCTAGAACCATACATATCTGTATTGTTACTAACATTGCCCTTTTCAAATGTGAATACTGGTAAAAAGTCTTCATTAAGCTCTTCCCCTATGTCCTTCATTTCCACGCAAAACTTCCCACTGCTATCGTTGATTGGCCTAATCGTCCTCTCGTCATTCCTTAACTCCTGATATTCCTATCAAACGCTTGGAACTTTCCTTGATCTTATCCAGCAGCAACTTCTCATATCCACTCCTGGCTCTTTTTAGGCCCCTCTGTGGATCATTTCTGGCTAACGTATAACTCTCAAGCCACCTATTTGAGGCTACACCCGTTATCCTCGCGTCAGCCATCTTCTACCTCCTGACAAGAGCTTCAAATTCTTTAGTATGCCATGGTTGATGTGTATTTACTGATCAAGGACCCGCTATAGGAACTCCTTGAACAAACTCAGAGTTCACGTGTGTCTTTTCCTGCAATTTCCTTCCCCATTCTATGCTTGTTAAATCTCACCTAATCGCATCATAATTGTCTTTCTCTGTTGTTTGTCTCTGGTAAGTAGCCCAAAACACAAACAGTATCCAACACGGTATTCTTGCTGTTAAGCGGAACCACCACATGTCTTCCCTGCACTTGCTGCCAGTTCCTTTTCCTATTCCTGATGGTAGACACTCTACCTTCTTCACGTGGTTGTGGAGGAACTAGCTTCCCGTAACTCCTCTCAGTAACCGCCTCCCTGTCCTCAGTTATCCAAAGAAAATCCAATTGAAACTCCAGTTCCCTCAATGAGCTGGAGTTGTTTAGGCATCACACAAATGAAGTCAGCAGGGACAATACAGGTGACCCTCACCTCGCACATAATGCAGGAGGAACATTCAACTGCCATAACATCCAATCATGCGGTTCTGAATACTCAAACAGACCGCTGAAATAAATGAAACACGAAAAAAAACACTTGCCACCTTCTCAACAGACACACAAATATTTTATTTTGATTAGAGGAGGAGGATAGATGGAAGACGGTACCCAAATAGTCTTTTGTTAAAAGCAACAGCCCAAATATGTAACCTCGTGAACTCTCTGACAGACGTCAGGATCTCAAGAACAGTGGACCTAAAGTGAATTAACTTAGACTGTATACGAACTTATCCCGACAGACTCCACTGTTTCCTGGTGACCTTGCAGCATCTCCGACACACTCCAGGAACTGTAAAATAAGAAAGATGGTAACACGAAGTAAGTTCTTGAACTATCTCTAACAAAAGGAACAAGGCTTTTTTTTCAAACAGATAATACAAATCATCGCCAAATCAGCAGCACATGACACACAGTTTAGATGAAGTGGTTGCAAAGTGACTGGTGGCACAGTGTGAAACATTCTTTAACTCTCTGGGAGGAATGAGTGTTCCAGAGAAACTGGAGAACCTCAAAGTGGGACCTGTCTTCACGAAAGTCGTGGAACAGAAGACAAGAGTCTACAGGCCATTCTGCCCGACAATTATTATTGGAAACATGCATCATTCTGAGATTCAGGAAGGAATTGCATGTCATTTAAAAAAGCTTCTGGGAAAGAGAATTCCCACTTGAATGAATTCCTACTTGAATTTCTCCACATTCCGTTTTCCCGTCCCATTTATCCTCAGGACACCATAGATTTTAACTGCAACCGGATTGGTGATATTGTCAATGATAAAGTTTCAGACTGGCTCAACTTCAATGATAGGAATAAGTCAGGCAGTTTTCTTTAGTCAACAAATAATAGCAGGCTAATTCCTGAAGTGAGCTGCCGCTACAAATGTACAAAGCCTAATGACCACAAATTTGGATGATAAAAACACCCAAATGATGCACTCTCCTCAAATTACTGTCTGACATTATCAGATCACCTGTCATTTCAAGGGTTAAACCCCCATAATGTAAGCCCTTCAACCCGGTAGTAAATGAAGTGAAACATCTCTGAACAGCTTATAAAGTAATTATATCCTTTCTCAGTTCAGAACACCAAACACACTTCACACACAGTTCTCCAGATGTGTTCTCAGTCAGACTGGTACAGCTGTAGAAACGCATCCTTCCCACTGGGTTGTTTAAAAATACACCCAGCAGGCACATTTTACATCTTTTTTTTCTTTTATATATTATCTTCAATCTATTACTGTGACGGGAGCATTTATATTCTTTTCTTTCTTTGTTGAAACTTACATTCTCAGAGAGGATTGGAGGCAGAGATACTGAATATTTCTGAGACACAGACAGAAAGACTCATGGATAACAACGGAATCAAGGATTATGAGGGAGTGGGCAGGAATGTGCAGTGTGGGTGAAAAATGCAGACAATGCTACTAAATGAAACTGCATTTTACCAGAGCAGCCAGGAATATAATGCAAGATGAAATGATTATTTCAAAATGATGGAAGTGATGGCATTATGTTGCTCTCGTCCGAGAGAACCGTCGGGCAGACAAATTATGCTGGTTGAACCTGATGGTCACCACTCGTCCGGTATGGAGGTGAGGTTGAGAAACCCGGTCCTTCATAGTAACCTCTGTCAGTGTGGGAAATTGAACCAGCGTATGACCTTCCTCTGCATTGTAAACCAATCATCCAGCCAATTGACTGGGAGACTATGCAACTGCTATGAACAGAAATACTTAAAGGCAAATGGCAACATAAATTTGGATAAGAAGGAAGAAGCTACGAGTCAGACAACATTCATGATAAAGACTCAATGAGATATTGCAATAATTTCAACATTGTATTGCTGTAGACAATACATATTCTGCACACTGATGTGTGCTATGATTCTAAGACATCGCATTGTTGTCCAAACGACCCAAGTTAGACACTGTTGCCTGTCCAAAAAGCAGTAATGACACACGATAGATATTATGTAACCATTTGCAGAACTGATGAGTTTCTAAATGTCTTCCAGGGAAGGAAACCAGCTGCATGGGATTACAAACTCACTGCAATGTGCTTGTCTTTTTAAGGTCCCACTGAATAATTAGAGATGTACAATACATTTGGATCAGCCACATCGACTGGATGAACAAGAAGAGTATTTACATGATCCATTGAGGTTTTCAGTTCTGGAACGATGGTAGATGCTACCACTCCTTATTTGATTATACCAAGCTGAGTAACTGCCGAGAATTTCCAATGATTTTCACCAGGTTAATCATGATTCATTTCTGTCTCTCCACTAGCAAATCTCCTTAATCTGAGTAGATGATTCACTGATGAACGAAATGGTCCTTTTTCATACACATCACGGAATCGTTCCTTATTTTTACAATTATTAACAGCAACGTAATTTGCGTTATCTGATAAGGAGTTCCAATTCTCCAGCTAGTTCATAGTGCAGAAAGAAGAAATCAGCGACCATGAGAACTGTCCTGTTCTTTTATCTTGGAGTCTTGGTGACAGTGCAGCTGTGCACGGCTCATGAAGGAATGCAACCACCTCCTCTCTTTAAATGTGAGTCCGTTTTGCCTGAAAGATCCTTTAGAAGCATTCAGAACGTCAGCTGAATCTGATTAGTCCCCTCAAAACTACATTCTCATCTGTCGTGTTTAGATTTAAAAATTCCTAAAAAGAATAAATTAATATCTACAAAAAAAAACCGGATTTGGAATGGACGCATTTCTGGCAAAGCTAACATTTTCTGTACCTTCCTAATGGCCCCAGAGGACATTCAGAAGTGAATCACATTTCTGTGACTCTGCAGTCACATATATTGAAGAAATGATAAGAATATCAGTTTACTTTCCCTGAAGGATATGAGTTGAGTGGGCATTTCCTAGTTTCATTTCACAATTTGAACGTCATTCAAACTTCATTATCTTCCATTGAGATATTCTAAGACAGGTCCTCAGAACATGACCTTGTTCTGGATTGTGATTCTGCGGACAGTCCTGAAAGTTCACCCTCCAGTCTCATGGCATTTGGTGAATCATTGCAGTTGGTTCCCTTGAGTGCAGAATTTATTTTCGTTCAGAAGCATTTGCAGTGTTGCCTTTTAGGTTTGAATTATTTCACCATTTCATCAATTACCTCCTCATCTTTGCTTTCCAGTTTTCAGAAAGGGCTGCCTACAGGCTGGAGGATACTGCAGGATTGGAGATTGCCCAGTGAGTCAAATCAAGATGGATGACAGGTGCGGATGGCCTCTCAAGTGCTGCAAATTGGTCGTAAATTGAATCGTGCAATGGTAAAAGTGTGGGTTACCAAGGTGCATCTGAGGCTGCGGCTGAAATTGGCTGCTATCTCTGTAATTTATTGTCTCGTGACTGCGTACGTCCCCATAAAACCTTCTCCATTTCTATTGAACCGTGAATAAAGCCCTCACTGTATTGCTCACATGTCGTGCCACGTGTCTTCTTACAGATTGTGCGCAGTATGAATGATATTGTCGCACCTTTGGGGAGTGGCAGTGGAAGAAAGTCCAATAAGTAGCAGAAACGCAGTCGTCTCTGTCTTTTGCAAACTAGCCTCCTTCAGAATCTTGCAGCTTGAGTCCATAGCGAATGACAGACTGATATTGTCTCAAGTATGAACAGGTGTACAATAAGCAGCTCCTTCCATTTCCATGGACACCTTTATTCAGAAAGTGAACGGCGGCAGATATACAGGAATTCCATTACCCTGCTAGTTTCTCTGTGTACCACTCAGTGTCCTGATTTCGAAATGTATAAATGGTAACTTATATTTCATCAAAATCCGAGAATTTGCTCCCAAACATTTCATTGTGGGCTCCTTCACAGCACCCGGCCAGCAAATGGTTCAAGTAGAAGTTCACTCGCATCCCCAAACATTCTCAAACGGACAACTGTGACGAGCGACAAATAACCGGACGGTCAGCGTCACTCATGACGCTTCAGTGAAAAGAAATCATGGTTTAGTGAATTCAGTGAAGCTGTGCTTTTCGGGGAATTAATCTCTGGGATATGCTTTCCTCCCACACCTCGCTTTCATCTGACTGCAACTCTGTCTTGTTGACGACTAATAAGTTGGTTTCCATCCTTCCGTTCTCTTTGACTCTCAGGAATCGACTGTGTACAGACAAGTGGGTTACCTCATATTACAACAGGATCTGGACCAGATGGGCCAATGGCCTGAGAATTGGCAGACTGGTTTTAATTCAGATAAATGCGAGGTGCTGGAATTTAGGAAAGCAAATCTTAACAGGACTTGTATACTTATTGGTAAGATCCGAGGAAGTGTTGCTAAACAAAGACACTTTGGAGTGCAGGTTCATAGCTTCTTGAAAGTGGAGTCGCAGGTAAATAGGATAGTGAAGAAGGACTTTGGTATGCTTTCCTTCATTGGTCATAGGAGAAAGTGAGGACTGCAGATGCTGGAGATCAGAGCTGAAAATATGTTGCTGGAAAAGCACAGCAGGTCAGGCAGAATCCAAAGAGCAGGAGAATCGACGTTTCGGGCATGAGCCCTTCTTCAGGAATGAGGAAAGTGTGCCCAGCAGGCTAAGATAAAAGGCAGGGAGGAGGGACTGTGAGGTTACTTTCTGGTGGCGATTGGAGGGGCGGGGCTCAAGCGCGGAGGATGTGGAAGTGGAGGAGATGCGGTGGAGAGCATCGCCGACCACGTCGGGGGGAAATTGCGGTCTTTGAAGAAGGATGCCATCTGAGTTGTATGGTATTGGAACTGGTCCTCCTGGGAGCAGATGTGGCGGAGAGGAAGGAATTGGGATTATGAGATTACGTTTTTAAAGGGTCATGGTGTAGTCTGTGGAGCTGTGGGAGTCGGTCGGTTTGCAGTAAATGTCCGTGTTGATTTGGTCGCCCGAGATAGAAATGGAGAGGCCTAAGAAGTGAAGGGAGGAGTCTGAGACGGTCCAGATAAGTTTGAGGTCGGGCGGAAGGTATTGGTAAAGTGGATGAACTTTTAAACCTCCTCATGGGAGCACGAGGCAGCGCCGATACACTCGTCGATGTAGCGGAGGAAACGTTAGGGGTGGTGCCAGTGGAACTGCGGATGGTGGACTGTTCCACATATCCTACGAAGAGGCAGGCATAGCTGGGGTCCATGCGGGTGCTCATGGCTTCTCCTTTGGTTTGGAGGAATTGGGAGGATTGGAAAGAGGTGCAGGGTGAGGAGCAGTTCAGTCAGTCGAAGGAGGATGTCAGCGGAAGGGTACTGGTTGGTACGGCGGGAAAGGAAGAAGCGGAGGGCTTTGAGTCCTTCGTGATGGGGGATGGAGGTGTATAGGAACTGGATGTCCATGGTGAAGATGTGGCGTTGGGGACTGGGGAAGCGAAAAACATGGAGGAGCTGGATGGCGTGGGTGGTGTCCCGGACATAGGTGAGGAATTCTTGGACTTCGGGGACACGACCGTGTCGAGGTATGCAGAGATGAGTTTGGGGTGCACGAGCAGGGTGAGATATTGGGTCGGCCGGGGGAGTCAGGTGTGTGGATTTTGGGCAGGACGTAGAAACGGGCGGTGCGGGGTTGTGGGACTACGGAGTTGGAGGAGGTGGATGGGAGATCCCCTGAGGTGATGACGTTATGGATGGTCTGGGACATGTTGGTTTGGTGGTGGGATGTGGGCTCATGGTCTAGGGGATAGTAGGAGGAGTTGTCCGTGAGCTGGCGTTGAGCCTCAGCGGTGTAAAGGTGCGTGTGCCTAAATACTACCGCGGCTCCCTTGCCTGCTGGTTTGATAGTGGGGTTGAGGTTGGAACGGAGGGAGTGGAGGGCTGCACGTAACGAATGTGAGAGGTTGAAGAGGGTGAGAGGGGAGGTGAGGTTGAGGTGGTTAATGTCGTGACAGCAGTTGGCTATGAAGAGATCGAGGACAGGTAAGAGGCCAGCACGGGGTGTCCAGGTGGATGGAGTGTCAGAGGGAGAAGTGGTCATCAGAGTGTTGGCGAGAATCCTGGTTGAAGAAGTAGGCGCGGAGGCAAAGGCGGTGGAAGAATTGTTTAATGTTCCGCTGCGTGTTGAACACATTAATCGGAGAGCCAAGGGGGTTGAAGGTGAGGCCTCTGCTGAGGACTGATCTTTCATCCTCAGAGAGTTGTAGTACTGGAGGGATGGTGAAAACTCGGCAGTACTGGGAGCTATGACCTGCTGTGGGGCTGGATCTGGGAGTGGGTGCGGAGTTAGGCGTATGGGCGGGAATCAGGGTGTGGACAGAGATCGGCGTGGGGGCGGGGTTAGGCATGATGATGGAGATCGGTGTGGGGGCGGAGACACATGCGCCGTGGTCGTTGTGCAGGTAAGTGATGTGGCTGGGGGCAGAAATGACTGCGGCGACGGTATGACAGGGGGAAGTGGCTGTGGCGATGACAGAAACGGTGTTATTCCCGATAGCCGTGGACCCCGCTAATCTGTCGGCGATGGTCTTCCTGGCAAATCGTGGAGGCGGTTGTCTGGGTGGCGATCGCGGAGGCTGCAACGTCAGTGGGGGCGGAAGTGACGCCATGGTTTGCGGTAGCGCTTGCTTCTCCTGATGCCGCAGCGGCCGTATTGTTAATGGCGCCCGAGTGATTTCGGAGGCCAATGGAAGATTCTGAAACAGTTGGGAAACTCAGAGTGTGGGGGTAAGTACATGAAAGTTTTTGGTACTTTCTGTCTTTAATTTCCCATGTGGCTTGGAAGAACTGTTGGTTTACTGTATAGATTGTTCTGTGGATTCTTGCAAGAGGATTCGAAGTAGGTTAAAATCTTCGAGGAGAAAGTGAAGACTGCAAATCCTGGAGATCCGAGCTGAAAATGTGTTACTTGAAAAGTGCAGCAGGTCAGGCAACATCCAAGGAGCAGGGGAATCCATGTTTCGGGCATGAGCACTTCTTCATAGAGCCCTTGGTCATAGTATTGAGTACAGGAGTTGGGAGGTCATGTTGGTGCTGTGCAGAACATTATTGAAAAGTTGCATGCAGTTCTGGTCTCCTTCTTATCGACAAGATGCTGTGAAACGTGGAAGAGTTCAGAATTAATTTGCCAGGATGTTGCCAGCGTTGGAGGATTTGTGCTATAGGGAGAGGCTGAACAGGCTGGGGCTATTTCCCCAGAAGTGTCGGAGGCTGAGTGGAGACCTTACAGAGGTTTGCAAAATGATGAAGTGCATTGATAGGATAAATAGGCGAAGTAATTTACCTGGGATTGGGGAGTCCAGAACGAGATGGCACAGGTTTAGTGTGGGAAGGGAAAGATATAAAAGAGACCAAATAGGCAACTTTTCCACGCAGAGGGTGATGCGTGTTTGGAATGAGCTACCAGATTAGGTGATGGAGGCTGGTGCAATTTCAATATTTAAAAGGCATTTGGATGGGAGTATGAATCGGAAGAGTTTGTAGGGATATGTGCCATGTGCTGGCAGGAGGGATGAGATTGGGTTGGGATATCTGGTCGGCATAGACGGGTTGGACCGAAGGGTCTGTTTCCATGCTGTACATCCCAATGACTCCATGACTCTTCTTATCCTTGTTTTCACTTTTATTCTTTTCCTGTCCCTTTATCTTCAATATTCTCTCCCCCATCTTTATGTATTTCTATTTCATCAGCGTTCCTTCCATATTTCTCTCCTTCATTCTCTCCAAGTCTCGAACTATTTCGTTCTTTTTTACTGTCGATCTCACTTATATCGCTTCACCTGTCTGTCACACTTCTACAGTTGTCTCCTGTTTAATATTCATCGTTATCTCTGTCTGACACTTTTTCTCCCGGTGTCTCATTTTTCACTTTGTCTTGCTTTCCCCTGCCCCTTGCTTTATTTTCTCTTTCTGCCTTTTGTCTGTCGTTCCAGAAAATGGAAAAACAGAAATGACAGAGCAAGAGAAGCTGGGAGAATGGAGTTTCTCCCGGAACGACTAGAATGAGACAGCAATTTCAATTGTAGAATTCTGTCGATTCTCTGGTCTAAAATACTGTGCGAAAATAGACAGAGGCGAATGTCAGTGGATGTGTGGGGGCTACTTTTAAGCAGTTATTTCATAACACGCAGCAATGATTGACCATGGCAAAAAGAAAGACTCGAGAAAAAGATGAACCAGCCATGGTGCACAAAAGCTGTCAAGGATACAAACCAATCACAAACGAAAGAATTCAGATTGGCAAGCAATAGTGTCGGCCGAATTTGGGATGTTTATTTTCGGAACCAGAAACAGGTAATACAGAGCTAAATGAAAAGGAACAGCATAAAATTGACAAGAAATATATAAACCAGCTGCATGAGCGTTTCCATACAGAATTGAAACAAATACAATATATGTGTTTAAACTTTGGAAAAAAGTCAGGATATTATAAGTGGGACAGCCGGAGGATGGAAATGGGGAGTTGATTTCAGGGAACAGGCAGAGAATTATCAAAAATATTTCACATTGTTCTTCACAGGGGACGTCACGGAGTATGTAATAGAACATAGAATATTAAACAGAGAACATTACAGAACACGAGAGGCTCTTCTGCCGTCAAAGACGTGCTGACCTGTCAATTTAATCTGACACCCATCGAACATACACCGTTGCATTGTTGTCCATATATATGTCCAATGCCTATATAAATGCCCTAAACGTCGGGAAGTTTACTAACTTTGTAGACAGGCCGCTCCATGCTGATACTACTCTCTGAGTAAAGAAACTGCCCATTGTGTCAGAACTAAATCTGTCACCCCTCAAATTTTATGCCTGGTTCTCTCTGTCTGGCCTTACCCGAGGAAAAAGTATCTCACTGTCCACCCAACCTAACCCTTGGATTATGTTATACGTCTCGATGGAATCACCTCTCAACCTTCTTCTATCCAACGAAATCAGTTTCAGTTCGCTCAGCCTTTCCTCGTCAAACATTACTTCCATTCAAGGCAACACCTGAGGAAATCTCCTCTGAACCCTTTCCAAAGCTTCCACGTCATTCCTATATTGTCGTGGCCAGAAATGTACAAATACTCCATGTTCGGCCTTACCAGTGTCTTGTACACCTGAAACACGACCTGTCGGTTCCGAAACCACTCACCCTACCAATGAAAGCCAACACACCGGATGCCTTTTAGACAACCCTATCAGCCTGGGTGGAAAGTTTCTAGGATTTATGCACTTGGACAAAGTTATCTCTCTGTTCATATGTACTGTCAAGAATTCTATCACTACCCCAGGACTCTGCATTCCTGTTACTTCGGAAGTGAACTCGCTGACACTTTTCTGTGTTAAACTTTATTTGCCACTTCTCAGCCCAGCTCTGCATCTTATCTATGTGGTTCCGTTTCCCATAACATCCGTCGGCAATATCTACAACTCTGCCTACCTGAGTGTCATCAGCAAATTTACTAACCCATCCTTCTATGTTCACATTCATATCATTTACAAAACTGACAAACAGAAGAGAGCCAAAAACAGATCTTTGCGGCACACCACTGATAACTGATCTTCAGAATGAACATTTTCAATCAATTGCCACCCGCTGTCTTCTTCGAGCAAGCCAAATTCTGAGTCAAACCGCTAAATCACCTTCAAACTCGAAACTCTGTATTTGTGCAATAGACTACTGATCGGAAACTTATCAAATGCCTCACTGAGGTTAGTATGCCCACATCAGCCGCTTTGCCTTCATTCACATGTTTTGTCACCTTCTTAAAATACTCAATAAGGTTATTGAGGCACGAACTACCCTTCTCAAAACCGTGGAGACTATCCTTAATCAAATTTCTCCTTTCAAGATGATATAAATTTTATCTCTCACAATATTTTCCAACAACTTACCCAGAACCGAAGGAAGTCTCACTGACCTTTCGTTATCAGGTTTATCCCGACCCCCCTTCTTAAACACCATAACAGCATTTGCTGTCCTCCAATCTCCTGACACTACCCCTGTCGACACTGATGACATAAAGGTCAAAGCCAAAGGCTCTGCAATCTTGCCTCTGCTTTTCAGAGACACCGAGCATAAACTCCATCCAGCCCAAGGGACTTACCTATTTTCAGATTTTTCAAAATTGCTAAAACCTCCTCTTTGTTATCCACAATCTCATCTAACATATTAGCCTGCATCTCCATATTCTCACTAACATTTCCCTTTTCCAATGTCAACACTGATAAAAAGTCTTCATTCAACACTTGCCCATGGACTCAGTTTCCACGGTCACCCTCCCACTACAATCTTGGATTGGCCTAATCTTCCTCCAGTCATTCTTTAATTCCTGATATTCCTATCAATAGCATGAGAGCTTTCCTTGACCTTATCCAGTAACAATTTCTCATATACTCTCTTGACTCTTCTTAGCCGTCTCTGTGGGTCTTTTCTGGCGAACGTATAACTCTCAAGCCCCCTAATGACACTTCACACCTTGTCCTGCCATTAGCCTTTTTCTCTCTCTGTACAAGAGCTTCAACTTCTTTAGTAAACCATGGCTGATAGGTGTATACTTATCAAGGACTCGCAGTAACAACTCCTTCAACAAGGTCCACATTTCATATGTGTCCATCCCCTGCAATTTCCATCGCCATCCTATGCATTTTAATTCTTGCCGATCGCATCATAATTGCCTTCCCCCAGTTTTCCCTCTTGCCCTGCAGTATACGCCCGTCCTGCCCATTGCTATTGCAAACATAACCGAATTGTAATCACGATTGCCAAAGTGCTCACTACCTCCAAAACTAACATGTGGCCGCGTTCATTCCCCAGTACTAATTTCAGTATAGCATTGGACCTTGTTGTCCTGTCTCCATACTGTGTCAGAAAGACCTCCTCCGCGCATTGAACAGAAACGTACCTATCTAAACTACTTGAACTATATTATTCCCAGTCAATATTTGGAAAGTTAAAGTCCACCATGAAAATTACTCTGTTACTACCATTCCTATCACGGATCATCTTTGTTCTTCTTTCCTCTACATCACTAGAACTATTTGGAGACCTGTAGAAAACTCCCAGCATGGTGACCTCTCCTTCCATGTTTCTAACCTTAGCCTAAACTACCTCAGTGGATGAGTCCTCAGCCGTTATCTCAGCTGCTGAAATAGCAGCTTTAATTAACAATGCCAATCCCCATCCAAGCACACCACTTTTAGCATCTTCTCTCTTCTTACTGAAACGTCTAAAAACCAGAATCTATCACAGCCATTCTCTCCCTCCTCTAACTATGTCACTGTAGTGGCCACAACATCGAAATCCCCGGGATCAATCCCTGCTGCAAGTTTCATTTCAAAATCCTGATTGCCGGTGCACTCTCATCAACTTGTAATCCAATCCCTTATTTCAAAACCCTAAAACGCCTGTCACTGGAGCTACATTTCAGATTTCGATCTCCCTGCTGCATTAGTTTAACTCCCTCCCCCGAAGAACATTACCAACTCAACCCCCTACTTGCAATATATGTGTAAACTCTGGTCCATGTGAAGTCCACTTTGTTTGTAGAGGTGCCACTTTTTCCAGACAGAGCTCCAATTATGCAAGAATAAAAAGTCCCTCTGTTCTTCACCATTCCTGCTTCCACATGTTCAGCTCTGCTCTCACCCCGTTCCACTCTTCACTGGCAGGTGATAAGGGCAACAAACCAGAGATAACACCTCTGTCTGTTCTAGCTCTAAGGTTCCACACTAGCTTCCTGTATTTCTGCCTGCGATTCCCACCTTTCTTCCGACCTACATCGGAGTTGTAAATATGTACCACGACTTGGGCCTGCTTCCTCTCCTCCGCAAGGATCCCAAAAACAGGATCAGAGACATCACAAACCCTGGCACCGGGGAGGCAATAAACAGAACATGAGTCTCCATCATTCCCACAGTCCCCCTAACTATGCAGACCCCAATGACTCAAGCTCCATTCCTCTTCCCCTTCCCGTCTGAGCAGCAAAGACAGACTCTGTGGCAGATGCCTGTGGCCCATTGCTTACCCTTGGTAAGATACCTAGACCCACAGTATCAACAAACTATCCTTGTTGAGGGGAACCACCACAGGTGATTTCTGCACTTGCTGCCAAATCCCTTTCCTACTCCTGACCCCTCTAATTCATTCGCGTGGATGTGGATTAACTATCTCCTTTTAACTCATCTCAATAATTGCCTCAGACTCCCGAATGATCCAATCTACATTGAACTCTCAATCTAGCTCCCTCATTGAGCTGTAGTTTTTTGGACGTCCCACAAATGAAGTCAGCAGAGACAATATAGGCGACCATTACATCCCACGTACTGCAAAAGGAACATTCAACTTCCAGAACTTCCAATCCCACTGATCTAAATTCCCAAATAGACCGCTGAAAAAAAAATAAAAAACGAATGAAAAGACACGCCACCTTCCCAACTGACGCACAGAACGTTTATTTCGTTTTGAGGTGGAGGAAAGGTGTGTGATACTACCCGAGTAGAGTTTCGATTAAAGAAGCTGCCCAAATCTGTAACCTTGTGCAGTCTCTGAACGACGCCAGCAAATAGCGATCACCGAACCTAAAAGGAAGCAATTTCTACGGAATACTCACGTATCACGAGAGAATCAGCTGCTCCCAGGTGACATTGTATAATCTCCGACAGACTCCAGGAACTAAAGAAGACCAGACCAAATGTTAGTAAATTATACAGTATACTCACATATCCTGACTTTATCTGCTGCTCTCTGGTGACCTCGGAACATCTCCGACAGACTCCAGGAACATATATTCAAGAAAATAATCAGGATGGAAATCGGACGGAAGTTCTTGAACTGTATCTAACAAGAGGAACAATGTTTCTTTTAAACTGAGAAGACCAATGGTATACATTTCAGCAGCAGCTGACACAAGGGTTTGGACTAAGTAGTTACAGAGTGACCACATGGTACTAAGGATGTAAGAAATCTGAAAGGTTATATCTATAATGTCAGTGAGAGTCGAATACTTGCCCAGTGAAGCTTATGGGATAAAATAAGTATGAGGTCGTGCATGTTGACCATGAGAGCAAAATGGCAGGCCGTTAGTGAATGCAGAAGACCCCAAAACGAATTGCAGTACTACGGGATTGGGGTGTTCCTGCATAAGAATCATAAAGTTAGCACGCTGGTGCAGCAAGTACCTTGATTGAGTCATTAGGTTTATTCTTGGAATGAAAGTGTTAATTTATCTGGTACATCTCAAATGTTTCGGCATTTATTCGTTGTACTTGAAGTGAACGAGGGGTAATAATACTGAAATGTACAAAACACAGAGGGGTCTTGCGAAAGTAGATGTTGCGAATGCAGTTCTACCCCCGAAACAGAGTCTCAAATTCAGGGACATTGATATAGAATACGCGATGTTGAATTAACATTGTGATGCAGAGAAACGTTTTCTATCAGAAGTTAGTGAATGTCTGGAATTCCCTTACACAAAGAATTGTGGCAGTTAAATCACTGAAAGTTTTTACAGATAGGGTATACAGGTTTTTGACATATTGGTGAGTTGGGGAATGCCAGGCATTGGCAGGAAAGTGGAGTTGAACCTTGAAGTAGATCAGCCATATTCTTAAATAATGACAGGGCAGGTTTGACAGACAGAAAAGCCTACTGCTTTTCCTGTTGCAAACGTTATCATGTTCTGTTATTGGAAAGTAACTGGTTACTTTCCTTGAAGTCGTCTTGTGCATCGAGGAATTTAGTGAGAACAGAGGATTAGAGTGAGCTAACCCTGGGTGTGGTACGGGAGCTGTACTGACAGTAATCTGGACTGTAACATGGCCCTCATCTGGAGCAGGAGTTACGGAGAGGAAAAGATTTTATCGTGAGCATTGCAAGTAAGAGGAATTGCACCACGATTTGTCAACAGGAGCGCGGAGATACAGGTAGATGGGCGATTATAGGGGAGAGAAATTCTCTTCCCAGCGTTCTTGCCAAATCTATGAACTGAGGTGAATGTTATTGTGATTTCTGTTATGTATATTTAGCAAAGACATAAACTGCAATCTTCAGTTTCAGTCACAAAGTCCACTTCATTTCCATGATGTAACACTCCTCAGTCATAATCATCTAAGAAAGAACAGAATTGTTCAGAGCCTTGCGTCTGCCTTTCACTCTGTACTGTTTTATATCAGTGTATTCTCTCTGACATCAAACCCGCCTACTTCCACAACTATAATCTCACAATTCTCCTGTTCAGACTCAGTGCTACTGCTGAATTAGCTGTCATCTTCCCTTCTGTTAACTCCAGACTTTATGGTTCGTGTTCTTGTCCGACCACTTAAATTCGAATGGCAAATATTCGAATGAAACCTAATTTCACTCATGGAAACGATAAAGCATCAGGATTTATTTTATTTTTTCACTGATAGCCATTGGTAAAGAAACTTAACATGAATACCCGGTCTGGACGAATTCTGACTTCAGACCCACAACAATATGTTTGGCTCCATATTGTCTTCAAAATGCCCTCGCAATCATGGGCAATTATTGATGCATGCAAATGCTGCCCTTGCTTGTGATGACGACAAACCGTCAAACAAAAATATTAAAGGCGAAATAAACCAAAAAGTTGTGAATGCTGGATCTCTGAAATTAAATTCTCCAGTATCTGAAAGTAATGGGGAATCTCTGCAAGCATGGAGCCACTGTCGGGAGAAAAAAAAACAAGATGAATTTCGAGTTCAGAAAATATACCTCACATCAGAACAGAAAGCAACTGGGAAATAATGTTATATGTTTTGGTGTCAGGGATGGTTGGGCTTGAGGTGGGGGGACGGGGTAGTCGGGTGATGGTTTGAATTGAATGGATGGAGAAATGCCCAGAAAAAGAAGGGGGAGAAAGAAAGGAAAAGGGGCAAATGGAATCCTAATGACGAATTGGAAGTAAAACAAAACGGGAGTTTATTCTAACTTTTCTGATTTTCTCGTGTTCTCGCCCATTTAGGAATGTCCTGCTTGAAGTGAGTTTTGTTTCCTCTGTCTCTCTTCTCTGGGTATTTTGATCAAATCATTGGGGAAACTGGTGCTGCCATTATATTTGCTGAGATGCAGAGAAGGTAATGTGAATTGTCAACTACATCTTTGGTGGGAGGAACTGTTACTATGGGACTGTGCAGAAATGTAACGACTTTCTCAGCCAGCAGTAAAACTGAGGCATTTTCAACACTGAATTGGTGCATGGTTTGTGTGGGAAATCGACTTGCTCTTGTCATTGGAAAATCAGTGGAGGCGCAGTAGATGTTTTCTTCGGGATTGTGTTATCAGCTGTGTTCACTCAAGGTTATCCGAAAGTCTGGTGACCACTCTCCTGACGAGATATGGGTACTGCATTGACAGTGTGTCTGGGTCCATGGTAAACAATTGAGCAGAGACTGCACAGAAGGGAAGGTCTGGATACAAGGAGGAGAAAGTCATTGCACTATACTCCCTGAGATTTCCAGTGACCTTTTACAAAGCTGAATCCATTTAAATGTGAAAACAGCTTGTTCCAAAAACGAGGTGGGCACTGATCTGTGTCTCCTCATTCAGTACAACCTATAGCCTTCCAGCAGGGACAGGACTGTGCTGACATTCAGCATTAAGTGAACTGGATTGATTCTGGAACTTTCCAGGCAGGACTGGTTGACATATCCATCATCTCCAGTGTGCAGTTCACTGATACATCAGTAGTTGACAGAAGCCACTGCACACTTAGAGGAATGATCTCCCCCAAGAAATGTACAGAAATTAACTTCCAGAAATGCTGGGGAACAGGTAGAGTGGTGCAAATGAGGAACTGCTGGAAATTAGAATTAATAAAGCATAATTTTTTGAAAAGTTTATTGAATTGAATCTTGATGAGTTGCTGCATCAGATGAGCTTTCTCCTAGAGTATTGAGGAGGTCGCAAGAGAGACAGTAAAGGAATTGCTGAGTATTCTTCAAAGTTGGTTAGTTTCTGGAAAGGAACATGCAGGCTGGAAAGCAGGTCATGTGAAAGTAAATATTTTAAACAGGACAAAAAGGGAATACGAAAAACGAAACAGTCTCATGTCAACTGTGAGAAAAATATTGGAACTTCTCATAAGGAATGTGATAACTAGACACTTCGAAAACAATGATATGATTTGGTAGAGTCGGCCGAAATTCAGCAAAGGGAAACGATCTTTAATAAACCTCTTGCAGTTTTGGAGAGAATGTCCGTCGAGAGGTCGACAATGGAGACCAGGTGGGAGTGAAGTATTTGAATTTTGAGAAGAAATTTGACATGGTTGAATGCGGGTGAGTGGAGAACGTTAGCCTCCATGGGTAGGTAGGAATGGAATACATACCACGTGGATAAAAACTGCGTAATGGACAAATTAAGACAGTATTTTCTTTCCTCTGGATGGAAGGACTGTGGGGTATCAGAATGAGCAGTGCTTGAAGAATACAAGGTATCTAAAAAAATCGGATTTGAACAACATACAGAATGATTCAAATTTATGTTTATTCAACAGGGAGATCTTGCGAAGTGCTGTTGTTAAAAAGGACCTTGGTCATAATTCAGTAGCAGAATTCATGCAGGGCCTGATGTAATTATAACTGTAAATGATATGAGGTCCGTCATGCAAAATGATTAAGGAATCAGTAAATATGTCTTAGTCAGTAGTAGTGTTTCGTTGAGGGAGTATTTGGAATATTGTGTACAGATTTTGTCTGCTATGTAAATAATGATCTCAATGTCAACGAGAGAGTGCAAAGGAGTTTCACCAGACTAAACCCTGGTGTGATGTTAGCGTGAGAAGACAATGAAGTAGCTTTGTGTTTAATCTTTAGCGCTGGGAGAGAGTAAGAAGTTGAAACTTGATATCTATGAACACACTCACTATGTCCCAAACAGCCATAGAAGATGAGAAGTTCCATAATGTCCGCAGTATGTTTGATTCCCATTAGTTTACATGCATGTACAGAGATCTCAGATCGATTGACAGAGAGATGCAGGCTCTCAATGACATTTTATTGCACAGTAACTATGTGACACTGTACTCAACATTGCATTGTTTGCAACTCAGTCATTAAACATATTGCTTTAATTCTGAAACAGTGAGCCGTTCCCCACCAACTTGTCACCTCCAGAGAACACATGGTTCTGCTCTCTCAGCGATGGAAGGTGCTTCTCAGACTGGTTAACAAAACAGCTTCATTTCCCGTGTCAGAAAATGACGATGAAGTAACGTGTATGAACTATGAGTAACGAAGGCATGAGGAACAACAGGGAACAGCCCATCAGCGCAGTTCCAGCTCCATTTGTTTCTGAAGTTGAAGCATTTCTGACGACTTCTTGTTCCTGTGTTAGTGTATTGAGGAGCTGAATGACCTCTTCTTGTTCCTTTGTAAATGTTTCGTGTTTGAAACGCCCTCTTAATGATCCTGTGTAAGTGACGGGTTAAAGGGAGCAGACTTCCTGTCATCCTGTGTAACAGGTGAGAGGGACTGAATTGGTTAGCCCTCTTCTTCCCCCATAGTTTTGATGAGCTAACGGGCTTCTCCACATCCTTGTGAAGCCAAACTGAGGAACTGAATGAACTCATTCAGTTTCAGTGGAAATGTGCAGCGTCTGGCAGTGCCTCCACATGAGTGTTAGCGACACTTTAACAACACAGGATTGAATGCTCTCCATCAATAGACCATGGTACAGGTTAATTACAGTGTCGAAACAGGCCCTTCTGCCCAACAGGTCCACACCGACTCTCCAAAGAGCAAGCAACCAAGACCCATTGCCCTACATTTACCCCTTCACCTAATTCTTTGGGCAATTTAGCAATTCACCTAACCTGCACATTTTTGGGCTGTGGGAGGAATCCGGAGCACCCCGAGGAAATCCACGCAGACACGTTGAGAATGTGCAATCTCTACACAGACAGTTGCCTGAGGCGGGAATTGAACCGACTCAGGAACTTTGGCGATGTGAGGCAGCAGTGCTAGGCAGAAGGTGTAGGAGCAGGGAGTGATTTCTTCAAAGGGAGGGCAACGAATGACAGGAATGATCTATTCGACAGAGTCAGGAGAGATAGATCACTGAAAGGTCACTGAATGAACTTCCTTATTTCTGTGCACTGTGTTATGGAGAACGTCACCTCCAACTGCTCCTGTCTAGCAGATTTGAGGGGCTGAATGGAACATAGTTACATGGGAATGAGGAGCAGGAGTGTGTCACTGGCCATTTCAAAACATCTCCACTAATCAGTTAGTTTATGGGTGATCAGGTTGTGGTCTCGGCCTCACTTTCCTGCCTGTGTCTCATTATCACTGACTCACCTCTCTGTCAATTACTTAAAAAGCACATTGAAGAAATGTAAACAGAGAGGCACCACAAACATCTGAGGAAGAGAATTCCCGCTCAAAAGGTCCTTACAGTTTTTCTCCTCAACTCACTTACAGAATGATACAGCACGGAACCTCGTCCACATTGACCAGTCATCCCAATCAAATCACGTCCCATTGGACAGAATTGGACCCATATTCCTCCAACTCCATCCTATTAATATGAACATCTTAGTGCCTTTTTAATTTGTAACGTTACCATCCTCCATCACCTTCTCTGTTAGTGAGTTCCACACACACACACACACACACCACACTCTGATGAAAATTCTGTCCCTTTACTATCTTTGTCCTCTCGCCTTGAATATTTTTTCTTTTGCTTTGGGCTCCACTATCCTGGGAAAAATACCTTGGCTATTCAGGCTATATAGCCCCCGCATGATTTTATAAGCCACTACAATGTGACGCCCTGGCCTCTGATGCTCCAATGTGAAACAAAAAGCCCAGCTGCGCAGCGTCTTCCTGGGAGTCAATCACTCCTTTTCTAGCAATTTGCTTGTAAATCTTTTCTGCACTTTGTCAAGTTTAACAACATCTTTTCGATAGCAGTGAGAACCAAATTAAACACATTATTCTAAATGTGCCAAACCAACATTCTGCACAGTCGCAACATCATCTCCCATCTTGCATACTCAATGCGCTGACAAATGAAGTCAAATATATCAAAAGCCTTCTTCACGATCCTGTCTACTGTGACTCCACGTTCCAGGAATAATGACCCAGCACCCTTTTGTTCTCCAACACTCCCCAGGGCCCAACCATAAATTGTGCAAGATCTGCCCTGTTTTAACTTCCCAAAATGCAACACTTCACGTTTGTCTAAATTAAACACGATTTGTCACTTCTTAGCTTATTGACCCAGCTGATCAAAGTCTCATGCTACTCGGAGGAAAACATTCCTGGCTCACTGTTGTTCGAATTTTATTTCACCTGCAAACATACTAAACAGGCAAATGTTCACATTCAAATCATTTGTATAAATGACAAAAAGAAGTGAACTCAGCACCTGTGGTACACCACTGCTCACAGGTTTCCAATGTGGAAAGCAATCCTGTGCGAACCACTATCTCCTATCTTCAAACGAACTTGGTAGTCAAATGGCCAGCTCAGCTTGGATCCATTTTAAATCTAGCATTACTAACGTGTCTGCCAGATAGGATCCTATCGAACACCGAACTGAAGTCTACATGAATAACGCCTCACACACTGCCTTCATCAATCTTCTTTTTCACCTCTTCAAAAGGCAATCGAGTTTGTTAGACTTGATTTCTCCGACACAAAGCCATGATGAGAATTCCCAATCTGTCGTTGCATTTAAAAATGCGTGTAAATCCCCATCACAGTCAATTCTGTCCAACAACTTATGCACCAATGTTATCAGGCTCACTGATCTATCATTCGGGTTATCATTCAACACATGAAGTTATTCTGCTCTTACAAGCTGCTGTCTATGGGATTACTTCCCAGAACAGTTGGATTGGGCTGAATTCCCTTTCCTTGAGTAAGTGGGCAGATTCCAATGAATCTGTGTAAGAAATCCGGCATGAGTGGTAAAGATGACTGAGGAGTTTTCAGCTCACAGATATTACTGGGAGGAGGACTACGGCGAGAGGGAGGGAACAATAGGCTATTCCTTCCCAAGAAGATTGCACCTTCTGCTCTCTGAGTTGAATCTCACAAAAACATTATCCAGCCCCAAAGTGGACCAAATGAGGTCTCTTCGAACAATGGTAGAACTGTATGAATTCATTACATTCCATGTTCCACGTAGGGACATCATTGTTGCTGTCGTACACAACGTCATTTCTTTCGTAACAAGTAGTCCCATTAGATTTGAATAGGTGTTCAAATGTGCCAGTATAATTTTAAAATGCGACTTTTAATGCCTTTACAATGTTTGTATATTAATGAATGCGGCTTATTCTTAAATGACTTCCTCGGTTTTATTCTCCCATACAAGATAAAATATTCAGCAGGTATTCACTAGCTCAAAACGTTATATGGACATGAAGAATGTTTCTCATTCTCAGGCCTAAACGACTAATTGTGCATATCATAATACCTTCGTCCTAAGATTGAGTAAAGAGTAAAATCTTTGAAAACTTTCCAAAGTCATTGGTTGTTCACTTCAGCGAATTGCAACCGCACACAGTACATTAGGTATGGTCACAGTAATGGCCTGAACAGATGCAGTAAAAAAAATCGTTACAATCGTACCCTATACCATTGATGTGATTTGTGTGCCAGGGCACAGAAATTTGCATTCTGTCTTCAATTACATAATTTATAGTTGTTTTATGTTTCCTCCAAAGCACAAAGTTTGCTTTACTCACATTGCGCTATTTCACTTTTTGCAAATGATTTTCTCAGTTCCCTTCCCTGTCTGTATCCCATTGCAGAAACTATGTCTCCAATTGACATTTTATTGAACGACTATCATGGTGTATGAGCAAACTAAGCGCCAGTCCATTCAGGTCCTTCATTCAAATCATTAAACTTGATGGTAATTTGTTGATGACCTGAAATTGGTTTTAGCTATCCAAACTGAAAATCTATAATTATCCCTTCTCTGTATTTCACGATAGCTAACCAGGGCTCCCCTGTTCCTGTGTACCATCGTAGAAAGGCAGTATTGCCTCCTACTGTGCATTGTCGATGGTTGTCGAGGTTTTTCTGAGCTCAGAAGTACTCCATTATGATCATTTGTTGTCAGAGGTGAGGTTGCACTGTCAATGATCCTGATCCCTCAGAGGTTAAAAGATGAGCACAGAACGTAGACTAACTTTTGAATACAACGCTGCATGGTCAAAAATGCGTTCTTACAGATTCAGCGAGACATCTATTTTGCAGTCTCAGTCACGCGCTCAGTTTTCACCAGACACATATTGAGGAGGAGAGCAGATTTCCTCTCTTTCTCATTAACATATGCCCCTTGAACAACACAACCAGTTCAGATAATCTTAATCATTAATTTCTTTTTGGCTCTTGATGCTGTTTTGAAACATTTTCACAGTCGCAACACATTAAAATAAACTATTGTCTTTGAGGGGTGATCATATCGAGGTTCATAAAATCATGTTGCACATGGATAGGTGAAATAGAAAGGTCTTTTCCCTGAGGTTGGGAGTCCACAACTAGTAGGGATAGATTTAGGGAGAGGGGGAAAATTTAAATAGGATCCAAGGGGCAAAGTTTTCACATAGACGATGATGCGTGTATCTCAGTCGCCTGAGATAGTGGTGGAGGCTTGTACTTAAAAAGACATCTCAATCGGTATATAGAAAGGAATAGTTTCTAGGGAAATGGGCCAAAAGCTGACATTGAAACTAAATTAAATTAGGACATCTGGTAAGTAGGAGTAAAAGATCTGTTCTGTAATGTATATCTCTATGATGCAATGAGTTCTTCATTGTATTCCTATGTAACTCTTTAGGGGAGCAGAATGGGCTCAGCCTATATCATCGTAGTGGTACTGACTGGCTGAATTAGGACTTCCTCTGACTCTGTAAGACCGCTGAGTGTTGCAGTGAAGGAGTAGCATATGTGGCTCGGAGCTGCCAGAGGCCATTTTACTCTCGAAACTGCTTTTCTGTTTGGGAACATCATCTTTTTGTGTATAAGTCTCACTCTGATTTTACTTTCGAAAATGTAGCACCTCACCTTTATCTGAATTAAACTCCATCCGCCACACTTCAGCTCATTAGCCCATCTCATCGAGATCCCGTTATATTCTGAGAAAACCTTCTTCTCTGCCCTGGACACATCCAATTTTGGTGTCATCTGTAAACGTATAAACCATACGTCCTATGTTCACACTCGAATCATTTAGGGAAATGATGAACAGCAGTGGACCCAGCACTGGTGCTTGCGACATGGCACTGGTGTTCGGCCGACAGGCTGAAAAGCAACCTTCGTCGACCACCATCTGTCTTCTCATTTCAATCTAAATCTGACTGACATTTTCTTCCTATTTTCCATGAGCTTTAAACTTACTAAACAGTCTACCATGAGTAAAATTATCGATAGTTTTACTGAAGTCACGACCCCTGCTCTGCACTCATCAATCCTCTTCTCTACTTCTTCCAAAATAATCAAGTTAATGAAATGTAATTTCCTTCGCTCACAACCAGCTTGACTGTCCCTAATCAGACCGTGTACTGACAAATACATGCAAATCTTATACTCAGGGTTCCCTGCAGCAGCTTGCCCACCACAAATGTTACTGTCAATAGTCAATACTTCCCTGGCTTTTCCTTCCCAGGTTGTTTAATAATGGCGTCACGTTAGCCACCCTCATGTCTTCCTGTACCTCAACTGTGGCTACTTATGGTAAAGATATGTTGGCAAGGTGCCCAATAATCCCTTCCCGAGCTTCCCACAGAGTTGTCGGGTAACCATATCAGGACACATGAAGTGCATTTTGTTAAACAGCATGTGTCTCGAGAATGGAATGAACATCTTGAGGAAGTGATGGATGTGGGTGAAGTTACAACGTTTCATAGACATTTGATTAAGTGCAATAATTAAGATGAAGTTTGGAAATAAATATGGGCCAAGTGCAGGCAGGTGGGAATAGTTTAGTTTGGGATCATCGTGAGAATGGACTGTATGGGCCGATAGATCTGTTTTCAAAAATTCTGTATAACTCAATAACACCATATGTGTTTCTACGCCCAAGTGTATGTCTACCTATTTGTGCCCGTGTTGATCTGTTTCTGTGTGTATATGAGCCTCTCCGTACTCCTATGGGCATATCTTTCTTTCATTGTTCTTGCGTTAGTGTGTATATGTCTAATTGTATCTCTGCCTCTGCATCTGTTTACAACAAGAAATCTTTTGTGTTGGGGGTGAATCATTGAAACGGGGGTCAAAAACCTCTATCCAACCCTCTTCCTCTGTCTGTCCCTCTTCTGTTTTAAGTGATACAATGCCACACTCTTCTGATCTGATTTAGGACTTTTCAGTCATTTCTAAAATGTCAGATTATGTTAAAGTTACAGAATGTGCATAAAAATTCGTCTCAACTCTTTCAGAATTATTTCACTCAGAGTTGCTGGGATATAATTGCAATGGAAACGTGTACACTGTTACTTTTGTTAGAGATAATGCAAGAACTTACTTCGTGTTACCGTACCTCTCATATGAGAGTTTCTGGAGTGTGTCGGAGATGCTGTAAGGTCACCAGGAAGCAGTGGAGCTGGTCGGGATAAGTCTGTATACAGTCTAAGTTAATTCACTTTAGGTCACCTGTTCTTGATATCCTGACATCTGTCAGAGAGTTCGCGAGGTTACATATTTGGGCTGTTGCTTTTGCCAAAAGACTATTTGGGTACTGTCTCCCATCTATCCTCCTCCTCTAATCAAAATAAAATATCTGTGTGTCTGTTGGGAAGGTGGCAAGTGTTATATTTTCGTGTTTCATTTATTTCAGCAGTCTGTTTGAGTATTCAGAATCGTATGATTGGAGGTTATGGCAGTTGAATGTTCCGCCAGCATTATGTGGGAGGCAAGGGTCACATCTATTGTTCCTGCTGACTACATTTGTGTGATTTTCCAAACAACTCCAGCTCATTGAGGGAACTGAAGTTTCAACTGGATTTTCTTTGGATAACTGAGGACAGGGAGGCGGTTACTGAGAGGAGTTACAGGAAGTTAGTTCCTCCACAACCACTTGAAGAAGGTAGGAAGATAGATGTGTATCTCAGGCAGAAATTGGGGTAAGTAGGGTGGAAACTTCGAGATGGAACAACAGAGATTTTATCTCTGTTTTGTTGGTCGTCACACTTGCGGGTGAAGCGAAGATAAGGAAAAGAATGGAGCTAAAGATGTGGCTGCAGGAATAGTATAGAAGAGAGGTGTTTGGATTCGTCGATAACTTGAGCTCTATCTGGGGAAGGTGGCTCCTCTAAAACAGGATGGTCGTCGAATGAGCCGAAGAGGTACCAATATCCTAGGGCTGGGGTCAGAATTGTTAATGGTTTTCGGGGGAGGTGTTTTAAACTAATGCATCAGGCAGATGACAACATGAACTGTAGTTCCAATGTACAGGAAGTTGAGTGTAAAGATGTCAGGGATAGGATTACGAGGTCGCTATAGGGCACTTGTCAGCAGGATTTTGAATTGAAATGTGTGTACATCAATGCCAGGACAATCCAGAATATGATGAGTGAACTTGCAGCCTGGTTTGTAACTGGGATTTCGATGTTGTGGCCACTTCAGAGATGTATCTAGAGGAGGGACTGGAATGTTTGTTGCAGATTCCGCGATGTAGATGTTTCAGTAAGAACAGAGAAGATAATAAAAGGGGTTGGGGCTGATGTGGAGGGGTTGGCATTGTTAATCAAGTGTAGTATTACAGCAGCTGAGATAACGTTTGAGTACTGAGATAGTTTGCGCTCAGGTCAGCAACAGGAAAGGGAAAGTCACACTATCGGGAGTTTATCGATAATGTGAATTATTCCAATGATGGAGAAAAAAGGATATCAAAGATGATTCTCGATAGGAGCGAGAGTAAATGAGTAGTTGGTATGGGGACATAAACTTCGCCAATATATACTGGGAATAATACAGTTCAAGTATTGTAGATGTGCAAGTTTCTGCTCAATGTGTGCTGGAGAGTTTTCTGACACTGTATGAAGACAGGCCAACAAAGGGCGATGCCATACTGGATTTGGGACGGGGAATGAACTCGGCCTGGTGTTAGAGTTGGATTACAGGGAGGACTTTGGCGATTGTGATTAACAATGTGCAGGGATGGGTATGTACAGCAGGGAAAGAGGGATAATTGACAGAAAGACAATTATGATGCGATTAGGTAAAATTGAACAAGCATAGAATGGGGAAGGAAACTGCAGGAATGGACGCACGTGAACTCTGAGCTTGTTCAAGGAGTTGCTATAGCGGGTCCTTGATAAGTAAATACCTATCAACCATGGCATACTAAAGAAGCTGAAGCTCTTGTCAGGAGGTAGAAGATGGCTGACGTGAGGATAACGTGTGTAGCCTCAAATAGGTGGCTTCAGAGATATACATTAGCCAAAAATGATGCACAGAGAGAGCTAAAAAGAGCCAGGAGTGGATATGAGAAATTGCTGCTGGATAAGATCAAGGAAAGTTCCAAGCGTTGGATAGGAATATCAGGAATTAAAGAATGACTACGGGAAGATTAGGCCAATCAAAGATAGCAGTGGGAAGTTTTGCGTGGAAATGAAGTACATAGGGGAGGAGCTTAATGAAGACTTTTTGCCAGTATTCACCTTTGAAAACGGCAATGCTAGTAACAATACATATATGTATGGTTCTAGATTAGATGATAGTGTATTTGACAAAGAGGAGGTTTCAGCAATTTTGAGAATTCTGAAAATAGAGAAGCCCGCTGGGCTGTATGGGATTAATGCTTGGATTCTCTCGGAAGCCAGGGAGGAGATTGCAGGGACTTTAGCTTTGATCTTTATGGTTCGTTGTCGACAGTAGGAGTGTCTGAAGTGTGGAGGACAGCAAATGCTGTACCCGTCTTTTAGATGGGGAATCGGCTTAACCTTAATTATTATAGGTCAGAGAGACTTGCTTCAGTTCTGGGTAAGGTGCTGGAAAATGTTATAAGAGATAATATTTGGATTATCTGGAAAGGAGTAATTTGATTATGGATCGTCAACACGGTTTTGAGAAAGGTTGGTCATACCTCAATCACCTTACTGATTTCTTCGAGAAGATGACATAACAGGTGAATGAAGGCAAAGCGGCTGATGTGTGCATATAAACTTCAGCCAGGCATTAGTATGCTTTCACACGGTAGGCTATTGCACGAAATGCAGCGTTTCGAATTTGAAGGTGATATAACGGTTTGGATCAGAAATTGTTCAGCTGAAAGAAATCAGCGGGTGGTGATTGATTGAAAATGTTCATCCTGAAGATCAGTTTTCAGTGGTGTGCTGTAAGGATCTGTATTTGGCTATCTTCAGTCTGTCATCTTTGTAAAGTATGTGGCGTAGAAGAATGCTTTCGTAAACTTGCCGATGACACACAGGTAGGCAGAGTAGTGAACAGTGCCGTTGGATGTTACGGGTTACAGAGTCACAGAGTAATAGAGATGTGCAGCATGGAAACAGACCCTGCGGACCTCCCCGTCCATGCCGAGCAGAGATCACAACCCAATCTCGACTCACGTGCCAGCAGCCAGCCCAAATCTCTCGAAACCCTTCATATTCATATACCAATCCAAATGCCTTTTAAGTGTTGCAGATGTACCAGCCTCCACCATTTCTTCTGACAGCTCATTCCATACCCGTACCACCCTCTGTGTGAAATAAAGTGGCATCTGAGGTCTCTTTTATATCTTTCCCCTCTCACGCTAAACCGATGCCCTCTAGTTCTGGACTCCCCGAATCCAGGGAAAAGACTTTGCATACTTATAATATTCATGCCCCTCATAGTTGTGTAAATCACTATAAGGTCACCCCTCAGCCTCCGATACTTCAGGGAAAACAACCCCAGCCTGTTCAGCCTCTCCCCATTGCTCAAATTCTACAACCCTGACAACATCCTGTTAATTTTTTTCTGAACCCTTTCAAGTCCCACAACATCTTTCCAATAGGACAGAGACCCGAATTGCACGCAATATTCCAACAGTGGCCTAACCAATGTCCTGTACAGCGGCAAAATGACTTCCCAAATCCTGTACTCAATTCTCTGATCAATACAAGAAAGCATACCAAACGCCTTCTTCACTATTCTATCTACCACTTTGGTGGAACTATGAACCTGCATTTCAAGGTGTCTGTGTTCAGAAACACTTCGTAGGACATTACCATTATGTGTATAAGGCCTGCTATGATTTGCTTTCACATAATGCAGCACCTCGCATTTATCTGAATTAAACTCCATCAGCCACTTCTCAGCCCATTGGACCATCAGGTCAAGGTACTGTTGTAATCTGAGGTAACCGTCTTCGCTATCCACTACACCTCCAATTTTGATGTCATCTGCAAACTCAGTAACTGTACCTCTTAGGTTCTCTTTCGAATTGTTTGTGTAAATGACAAAACAAAATAGAGGACGCAGCACTGATAATTTTGGCACACCACTGGTCACAGGTCTCCAGTCAGAACAAAAAAACCATCCACCACCAACCTCTCTCTTCTACCTTTGAGCCAATTCTGTATCCAAATGGCAAGTTTTCCCTGCATTTCACGAGATCAAACTTTGTTAATGAGTCTCCCATTGGGAACATTGTCAAACGCCTTACTGAATTCCATATAGATCACGCCTACCACTCTGTCCTCATTAATCCTCTTTGCTACTTCTTCAAAAACTCAATTAAGTGAGACATGACTTCCCACGCCCAAAGCCATGTTGGCTGTCCGTAATCAGTCCTTGCCTTTTCAAATACATGTACATCCTTTCTCTCACGATTCCCTCCAACAACTTGCCCACTACCGAGGTCGGTCTCACTCGTCTACAGTTCCCTAGCTTGTCCTTGCCACTCTTTTTAAACAGTGGCACCACTTTCGCCAAAGTCCACTCATTCATCATCTCACCTGTGACTATCAATGATCCAAATATCTCAGCAGATAAGATGCAGAGTTGGGCTGAGAACTGGCAAATGAAGTTTCATGTGGAAAATTGTGAGGTAGTTCACATCCGAAGACGTAACATGAATTTGACTACTGGATTAATAGTAAAACTCTTTGCAGTGCAGATGAACAGAGATATAACATTGTCCAGGTGCGTAAATCCTTGAAATTTTCCATCTAGACTGATAGTGTTCCTTGATTTTCCTTTTACTTGGATGTTGCCTGACCTGCTGCGCTTTAGCCAAAAACACATTTTCAGCTCTCATAGTGTTGTCAAGAAAGCATACGGTGTGTTACTATACGTTCATTACTGTGTGACTACTTTCCGAACAAGCAAGTCATGCTTCAAGTACACAAGACACTGGTAATGCCGCACATGGAGTACTGTGTACAGTTCTGTTCACCGCCTTATAAGATGGACGACGAAGCTTTGGAAAGCGTTTAGAGGAGATTTACGAAAGTGTTGCCTGGAATGGAAGGAAGGTTTTACGTGTAAAGGCTGAGGGAACTGAAGCTACTTGCATTGGAGAGGAGAAGGTTGAGAAGTGAATTCATCAAGACGTATAACATAATCCAAGGGTTAGGTAGGGTGGACAGGGAAGGCGTTTTTCCTCGCATGGTGAAGGCTTACACAGGGACGTAGTTTAAGATTGAGGGGTGACAGATTTATGTCAGATACAATGAGTTGTTTCTTTACTCAGAGAGTAGTAGTGCCGTGGTATGGCCAGCCTGCAATTGTAATCGATCCCCTGATATTCAGGACATTTTAATGGGCATTGGACATACATGCGGACAACAATGGATTGGTGTATGTTCGATGGGCATCAGGTTAATTTGATAGGTCATCACAACATCGAGGGCCGAATAGCATGTTTTGTTCTATGTTCTATGAACTGTTCTATGTTTTATCTTTTAAGTTCGATTAAATACTTCGTGACTCCCGCTGAAAGAAACTATATAAAATATTGGAGTAAATTCTCTGCCTGCTCCCTGAAATCAATTCTCCAGTTACATCCCCCAGCTGTTCCACGCATAATATAATGAGTCTCTTCCAAGGGTCACAAACACATTGTATTTTTTAAAATCTGTAGGGAAATGTTCTTGCAGTGAGTTTATAAATGTGTTGCCAATTATATGCTTTCACCTCAGTCGATTTTCGCATTCCGTTTCAGACCAGAAATACATCATAATTCTGCAATTGAAATGCCTGGTTCTGTCCAATCATCCAGCGGGAACCTGCATGTGTGGTTGAACAGCTGAAAGTGATTCCATTCTCCCAGGTTCTCTTGCTCTATCATTTCTATTTGTTTTCTTCACATTTACTGTAAAGACAGAGAAAAGACAGAATTCTTCTCTCCCATAAGGTACTGACCATATTTTGAATTTTTTTTTGTTTTCTTCCCCACAATGCTTCAGGCAGAGTGTAAGCCAAATGGTTAAAGTTGGCATTGATATTCCAACAGTACCCATACGCTTTCTCATATCCCTGTTGCCATGTAGTTTGAGCAAGAGGTGAGTATGCTTGTGTTTTCAATGTGTGTACATCCATCCCTGTGACTGGTTTGGTGGATGTGTTTGAGTGCGATTCCCACTGTGAGCAACTCTACACGCAATTTCAAATAGTTTAAATGAGTGAAATACAACATGATGACTCAGAAGCTAAGACTTCCTGTCTCTCTGCCCCTTTTGCATTCAGAATGATACAATCCCACGCTTCCTACATCATCGTGCACACATTCAATATTTGCTTGTTGAATACAACATCAATCCCGTTAAACCCCTCAAGTTAATCCAATCGATTACCCACTCCCCACTGCATGAAACAACCTCAGTCACATTGGTCCTGCGGTCCCCCAGGGGTGGCATGGTGTTTAGAATTGCTGCATCATAATGTCAGAGAGCCACGTTCAGTTCCACCCTCGGTGGATATCTGTGTGGATTTTGCATGTCATTGCTGCGTCTACAAGATTGTTCTTTGAAACTATGGAGAGACCTTGCTCGGCTGAATGACTTGTTTCTGTACTGGAAGTGTTCAGTGGCAGTGGACTGCTCCTCAACAACATTGACAAATTGATCAAAAGTTAAATGCAAGTCGGTAAACGTCTTCCATGTTTGTTTTCTCTTTGGTTGGATGTGCGAGGGTAATTCTGCTGTTGCAATCATTTTCTTACAGTTGTATGGTGCAATACAGTGACGGGTGCAGATACTGAGCCTTTCACCAACACATCTATCTCCCAAAATGTAAGCCTTCTTGACAGAACTAAACTCGGAATTTTCTTTCCTTTCTTCCTTCCTTCCATCCTTCCTCTGTCTTCCTTCCTCTCTCTCTTCATTCCTCTCACCTCCTTCCTCTCTCTGTCTTTCTCTTCGCTCTTCCTAACTCTTTCTTTCCCTCTTTCTTTCCTTATATCCTTTTTCTATCCTTCTCACTCCCTTTCTCTGTCTTTCTTACTTTCTTTCTCTATCCTCTTTCTGTCTATTTCTCGCTCTCTCTTTCCTTGTTTCTCTCTGTCCTTCTTTCTTTCTTTCTTCAACACCACTGCTGAATTCACCAATCCTTCATTTATTTTCACTAATTGTCCGTGAGGAATGCTGGCCTTTCGGTTATTTGTTTCTTGTCGCATTTTCCATTTGAGGATATTTGGGTATGGGAGTGAAATTCTACTTGAACCATCTGCTGCGCCGGTGCCATGGAATGGCCCACAGAGACATATTTGGCAGGGAATTCTCGGATTTTGATGAAACAGAAGGAATCTCTGACACATTTCCAAATCTGGATGGTGAATGGATCTGAAAGAAACTTGCAGGGAGCGGTATATCTACCACGGTGCCCATTCTAGATGAAGGTGATCATGGAAATGGAAGGAACAGCTTATTACATACCTGGTCATTCGAGAGACATTATTAGTTGGTCATTTGCTATGGACTCAAAATGTTAGGCCCTGAAGAAGTCTAGTTTGGAGGCGACTGCGTTACTGCTATTTGTTGGAGGTTCATCCCCCTCCGCTCCCCAAACTAGCGACAATAAAACGCATACCAGGCACAATCAATACTAAGACACTTGATGCAACATGTAAGCAATGCGGTGAGGGTTTTATTCACGATTCCATAGAAATGGAGAAGGTTTTATGGGGGTGTACACAGTCTGGAGCGAATAAATTACAGAGACAGCAGTTGGCTTCAGCCACAGCCTCAGATGAACCTTGGTAGTTCGCATTTACACTTTCACGATTCAATTTAATCAGCTTTGCAGCACTTGAGAAGTAACAAGCATTTCTCTTCCAGCTGGACTTCCCCTTCTTTACAATGTCCTATTCTGCATACTCCACCAGTGGTTTTGCAGCCAACGGTTACACCTGGAAAGTAAATACGAGGAGGTAATTGATGAAGTGGTGACATAACTGTATTGAAAAAGAAACCAGCACAAATGGTTCTGAACAAAAATAAATTCTGCACTCATGGGAAATGACCGCACTGCTTCACCAAATGTCATGCGACTCGATGGTGGACATGCAGGACTGTCACTAGAATCACTATCCATAACTAACTATTCTGAGGACATGTCTTCGAATCTCTCAATGGAAAGTAATGAAGTTCGGATGATATTCAAATTGTGTGAAGAAAGTAAGAAACACCTACTCCTCTCGTTTCCTTCAGGGAAAGTAACTGATTTTTTTCCTTTTCTTCTTTATATGTGACTCCACATTCACCGAAATGTGATGGATTCCTGAATGCCCTTTGGAGCCATTAGGAAGGTGCAACAAATGGTGGTGTTCCAAGAGATGCCTCCAACCCACGGACAGATTTTGAACATATCAACTAATTCATTCTAGACACTTGTAAATCTAAACACTACAGACGAGAACGTGATCTTCAGGGGAATGAATCTCCACCACCTGACCTTCTGAACTCTTCTGGACTATGTTTGATGATACATTGACTCACCTGAAAAGAAAATACGTGGTTGCAATCCTTCATCAGCAGTGCCCAGCTGCACTGTCATCAAGAATCCAAGAACTAAAAACAGGGAAGTTCTCATGGTCACCGATTTCTTTTTTCTGCGTTATGAACTACCTGGAGAATTGGAACTCTTTATATGTTAGCACAATTTATATTGCTGTTAATAATTGCAAATAAAGAACTATTCCGTGATGTGAATGCGAAAAGACCATTTCACTCATCAGTCAAACATCTACTCAGATTAAGGAGATTTGTAAGTGGAGAGACAGACATGAATCATGATTAACCTGGTGAAAACCAGTGGGAGCACTCTGCAATGTTTCAGCGAAGTAAAATCAAATATGGAGGGCTGCCATCCAACCTTTGTTCCTGAACTGATAATCTCAAAGTACAATTTAAATGCTTCTTCTTGTTCATTCAGTCGTTGTGGGCATCACTCGTTTGACCAAATTTATTGTATATCTCTAACTATCCAGACATAACTTAAAAAAGACAAGCACAATGCAGTGAGTTTGTAATCACAAGCAGCTGATTTCCTTCCCCGGAGAAGATTGAGAAACACATCAGCTTACATCATATGTTCTGCATATGGTTACACAGTATCTAAGGCGTAGGATCACTGCTATTTCAACAGGCAGCAGTGTATAACCTGCGTGTTTTGGAAAATAATACGATATCATGGAGTCATATCCGTGCATACAATGGAAAACGACAGTTCTGTCTCACTTCTAAAACACGGGCTTTATATCCTAAATGAATGAAATCCCATTTTCCGGCTTGTTGCCCATATCCCACGAAACCTTTCCTATTCATGTAACTTTTAACATAACTTCCCAACATTGTAACGGCACCAGACTCAGACATTTCGTCTGCCAGCTCAGTCCAGACGCACACAGCCTTCTATGTCGTAAAGCTGCCATTTGGGCGCCATTTGAATCTTTCCCCTCTCACCCTTAACCTGTGTCATCTAATTTTGGTCGCCTCTACCCTGGGAAAACGATTTTGGATATTCAACGTATCCGAGCCTGTGATTTTATAAACTGCTATAAAGTAACCCCGAAACTCTCGAAACATCAAGGAAAAGAGGCACGAAATATTCATTATCTCCCTGTAATTCTAACAGTCCAGCCCCGGCAATATGCTGTGAATATTTTCTCTTCCCATTAAAGTTTGCCATCATTTTTCCGATAACAGGGAGATGCTTGGAATTTTTGGTAATCCAAAATTGAACGGAACATTCAAAAGTAACCTGTCCAATAAAGCTGAAACTGCAATACCCGATGAATTGACCAATAAAGGAAAGGGTCCCAAATGTCTTCTTCACAGCACTGTCTAACGATGACTCCACCTTCAAGGAACTATGAACTTGTAACCAAAATCTCTTACGTCAGCAACACCCCTCTCGACTCACCGTTTAAATACATAAGTCTTGCCTTGATTTGCATTGCCAAAAGTTAACACCTAATATTTATACAAATTCCCTACTCAGGCGACTGACTGTGTGGAGTTTGCACATTCTCCACTTGTCTGCTTGGGTTTCCTCCGGGTACTCCGGTTTCCTCCCACAGTGCAAAGATGTGCAGGTCAGGTGAATTGGCCATGCTAAATTGCCCATAGTGTTAGGTAAAGGGGTAAATGTAGGGGAATGGATGGCTTGCGCTTCGGCGAGTCGGTGTGGACTTGTTGGGCCGAAGGAACTGTTTCCACACGATAAGTAATTTAATCTAAAAAAAATATCGTCCATCTGCATATCCTGACCGATTGACTCATCTGATCAAGGCCCCGTTGTACTCTGAGATAACCTCCTAAAGTGTTAACAATGTCGACAGTTTTGACGTAATGTGCAAACTTAACAACCATGCTACTATAATAAAATCCGAGTCATTTGTATTTTAAAAAAAACAAAAAAAAGGCAGTGGACACTGCAGCAATCCTTGTGGTACGCAGCATATCACAGGACTCTACAATCATCCTCTTTCTCCTACATTGAAGTTATTTTTGTATCCAAATGTCTCGCTCTCACTAGACGTCAGTATTATAATTCTGGATCAGTGATGCTGGAAGAGCACAGCAGTTCAGGCAGCATCTGGCTCCCAGCATCTGCAGTCATTGTTTTTACCTCTGCAGTATTATAATACCCTCTGCGAGAAAGGGCAGCTATTCTGGCACTCAACATTGTGCAAACTATGTATTGTCGACAGTGATAAAATATTGAAGGTAATGCAATTACTCAATTAGGGATGACTGATATTTGGAAACGGTGTGAATTACGTAAGTACTGCAATACCTTCAATGAAGGACAGTTAATATTTGAACGCTCAGCAGTGTTCATGTTATATATTGTTAAAGTTACTTCAATGTCTATATTAACTGATGACTGATACTTGTAATACTCAGCAGAACTAATTTTTGTAATTTGTATAGAAACACAATGTCTGCAGGATTAAAATCTCTATTATATTACAGGTCGACGTTGTCACACTCTGCTGTGTGCAGACTAGGTATTGTCTGCAAAAAGACAATACTGACAGCAAGAGATAACTGACATTGGACATTCAGTTGTGTGCATTCTGGGTATTGGACACACGAGCTAACAATGAGATGCTTCATCCTATCCAGATTTATCGTGGGACAATACAGTCTTTGTTGAATTCTGACAGACTGAATGGAGCCTTGTGGGCAGTAAGATCCGTGTTAAAGGCAACTTTTTAACAGATTAATCGACTGTGCAAAAGCAGCGGAGATTGCTGCATACCGCATTCCTTAAATGGTAGTATTTCTTTCAGTTGTGTGATTTTAGACTGATCTGCAACCCTTGAGGAGAGAATTGGCTCCAGGTGATTCTCACTACTGGTTTGCACTTCAATAATTAGCAATAAATGAAAAGCTACTGGGGGTCCTATTCGTGTGATGGAAATGTCTGCATCTCTTTTTACCCAGGAGGCTGGGGTTCATGTTTACATTTTCATATCCGATCGAGCAAGAATAAGATTGACGTTAACTGGCATCAATGTATTGTTCAGAATTAAAAAATGGCTGTTGTGTGTTGAGGCCACCATTGATATAGGACACTGCAGCAAAAAGCCTGTTTTTTAAACTCGTTGACAATCTGCGGAGAATGACGCCTTTTAATCCTTGAAAGAAGCTGTGAAATTATAAAAAGACCATTCCTTGATTCTTTTCGATGGTTCTGCTACGACTTTCCTTTTCGTGTATCTATTTACTTTCAACATTGCATGGAATGACTAAATGAGATTGAAGCTCACCTTAGTCTGGCAGTTTGCACTTACTAAGTCTTCAAAGTAATTTTCCTCAATCTGCAAATCAATCTTCGCCAAGACCCATTGATGAACCTCAGCCGGTAAATGAATTTCCCCAAACTCAATCATGTCTTGGAAGCATCCATACAGATTTCTGCGCACTGCTGTGGTACCAATAACTACCACTCGGACAAATCAGCCATTACATTGTAGCTAACTCTGAGAGTTGAGACTATGCAAATGGCCGTCTGATTGCCGAGATTAAAACAGAAATAGCATGTCTATTCAGCATTCTGTGATGTCCTGGGATTTGGAACGTGCTGTTGGTTCTTTCTTTTCATTCTGAATCTTCCATTCTCTGTATCAGTACCTTATTCTGCTTTTCCATCTCTATCTCACTTTTGATTTTATGTATCCACCTGCATCTAATTCCATGCCTGAAACTGATTGCTCTATTCTCTGGGTCTCTTTCTCTGAAATTTGTTCTTTCTTTGCTTTTCTTGCAAAACAGTTTTTCTTCCCCCGTTTCTCAATTAATTTCCTTGGTTATACTATGCACTATTCCCTGTGTATTACGGAAATTGAACAGTCTTCCAACATTCTTACGTTCTCCCAGAAGTTATCTTGCCTCCGCCGTGCCAGAATCCGGGTGATCGCCAATTGGATTTACTGGATTCTGAAGTGAGAGGATGAGCAGCTGGAAATCGTGTTACATGTTGACACGAATGATATCGACAAAAAAGTTATTGAGGATCTGAAAAGTGCCAACAGAGTGTTAGGTTGGAAGCTGAAGAGCAGGGCGAGTACTGCAGTGATCTCAGGTTTCCGACCTGTGTCTCGAGACAGTGAGGTGAAGTACAGTCAGTGAGTGCAGCTGAACACGTGGCTCTGAGGCAGATGCCGGTGAGGGCTTCAGATACTTAGATCTCTGGGCTGCCTTCTGGGCAAGCTGTACAAGAAAGACGGGTTGCACCTGAACTGGAGGGGCACAATTCCCGTGGGTGGGAGTTTTGTTAGTTTGGTTCAGGAAACTTTAAACGAGTTTACCAGGAGGTGTGAACCGGTGCTACATATCTGAGAAGGGGATAGTTAGAGATGGTACAGTGATAGGATATAATGCATCCATCAGGAAGGTTATTCACGTAATGAAACAAAGGAATCGATTAAAGTGCGTCTGCTTTAACGCAAAGACTGTCAGAAATATCAGTGTCGAACTTAGAACATGGGACTATGATGTTGTGGCCAGAAAGGAGACGTGGGTTTCACAAGGGCAGGAAT
Source organism: Hemiscyllium ocellatum (assembly GCF_020745735.1). Lineage (NCBI taxonomy): Eukaryota > Metazoa > Chordata > Chondrichthyes > Orectolobiformes > Hemiscylliidae > Hemiscyllium > Hemiscyllium ocellatum. Next base: position 49,903 of record NW_026869344.1, read on the forward strand.
AGTCGCTAGATGATCCAGGGTTTAGAACGTTTAGGAAGAACAGGGAGGGTGATGAAAGGGGAGGCTGTATAGCATTGCTATCAGCGAGTGCATTACAGCTCCAGAAGCAAAGTTTGTTGAGGAACGTTTGTCTACTGAGTTAATATGGATGAAATTTCGGAGCAGCAAGGGAGCAGTCACCTCATTGAAGGTTTTCTACACACCCCCAAATAGCAATAGGGAGTTTGAAGAACTGATCGACTGGTAGATTTTGGAAAACTGCATGTAACAGAGTCGTTGTATGGATGACTTCAACTTTCCAAATATTGACTGGGAACTCCTTAGTTTAGGTGATTTGGATGGAGCCGTTTTTTGTGAGGTGTGTTCAGGAATTTTTCCTTGATCCCTATATGGACAGGCTTCAGCGGGGAAGCCCATTTTGGACTGGGTGCTCGGAAATGAGCCAGTGCAGGTGTCAGATCTCGCAGTGGGAGACCATTTTGGTGACAGTGTCCACAACTGCGTTTCATTTATCATAGAGTTGGAGAGGGAAAGGAACATTTACCAAGGGAATAAACCTAATTGGGGAATATGGAGTAATGATGCTACCAGACAGGAGTTGGGAAGTGTGCCAGGAAAATTGCACAAAGACAAATCATTTCCACTTTGCAGAGGGAGCACGGACCTTTCTCCACATCAACGTGTTCCACTCTGAGCGCCTCAGTGCAACAACAATCCTCTCGATGCCAACGTACTCAGCGTGTGTGTGTCTGTGTCAATATGTGTGTGCGTGTCTGTGTCAATATCTGTGTGCTTGTCTGTGCATGTGTGCGTGCCCGTGGGGATTTATGTTTTTGAGGGTGTGTCTGTTTATGTACGTGTGTGTGTCTTTGTATACGGTGTGTGGGTGTCTGTGTTGGTCTGTGTGCGTATGTGTGCGTGTTTTTGTTGATTTGGTGTGTGGGTGTCTGTGTGTGCGTTAGTCTGTATGTGTGTGCTGATGCTTTCGTAAGTGTGGTGGTCTGTTTGATTTTGTGTATGTGCCTGTATGTATGTTGGTCTGTTTGTGTGTGAGTAGGTGTCTCTGTGCGCGAGTGTGCATGTGTGGGTGGGTGACTCTATGTGTGTATGTTCATATCGGCCATGGTTCGCATGCCTGTACATGTGTGTATGCGTCTGTACACTTGGGGAGCGTGGGTGTCTGTGTGTGTATGTGTACGAGTGCTGGTTGGCAGTGTGTGTGTGTGTGTGTACGTCAAACAGTGTGGCTGTGTAAAATCACATCAGGTCAGGCAGCATCTGAAATGCAGGAAAACGACGTTTCAAACATGAGCACTTCATCAGGAGTGAGGCCTAGTGGGTTGTGGGAAAAATGGGTGGTTGTGGGGTCGTTTGAAAGTCAGCTGGGAATGCGGTGGGGAAATGAAGATGAGGAGAATGTGATAGGTAGTGGAGGTTGGACCAGATAGTTAGGAAAGATAATGGAAAGGCAGGGTGGTGCCCAATTGGAGGGTTGAATCTGTTGCTGTTAAGGGGAACAACCACATGTCTTTACTGCAATTGCTGCCAGTTCCTTTCTCCTATTCCTGACGGTAGACACTCTACCTTCTTCACGTGGTCGTGGAGGACCTAACATCCTGTAACTCCTCTTAGTAACTGCCTCCCTGTCCTCAGTTATCCAAAGAAATTCCAAATGAAACTCCAGTTCCCTCAACGAGCTGGCGTTGTTTGCGCATCACACAAATGAAGTCAGCAGGGACAACAGAGGTGACCCTTACATCCCACATAATGCAGGAGGAACATTCAACTGCCATAAGCTCCAATCATGCGATTCTTAATACTTAAACAGACCGCTGAAATAAATGAAACACGAAAAAAAAACAATTGCCACCTTCCCAACAGACACACAGATATTTTATTTTGATTAGAGGAGGAGGATAGATGGAAGACGGTACCCAAATAGTCTTTTGGCAAAAGCAACAGACCAAACATGTAACCTCGCGAACTCTCTGACAGACGTCAGGATCTCAAGAACAAGGGACCTAAAGTGAATTAACTTAGACTGTATACGAACTTATCCCGACAGACTCCACTGTTCCCTGGTGACCTTGCAGCATCTCCGACACACTCCAGGAACTGTAAAATAAGAAAGATGGTAACACGAAGTCAGTTCTTGAACTATCTCTAACAAAAGGAACAAGGCTTTTTTTTTCAAACAGATAATACAAATCATCGACAAATCAGAAGCTTGTGACACACAGTTTAGAAGAAGCGGTTGCACAGTGACTGGTGGCACAGTGTGAAACATTCTTTAACTCTCTGGGTGGAATGAGTGTTCCAGAGAAACTGGAGAACCTCAAAGTGGGACCTGTCTTCACGAAGGTCGTGGAACAGAAAACAAGAGTCTACAGGCCATTCTGCCCGACAAATTTTATTGGAAACATGCATCATTCTGAGATTCAGGAAGGAATTTCATGTCATTTAAAAAAGCTTCTGGGAAAGAGAATTCCCACTTGAATGAATTCCTACTTGAATTTCTCCTCATTCCGTTTTCCCGTCCCATTTATCCTCAGGACACCATAGATTTTAACTGCAACCGGATTGGTGATATTGTCCATGATAAAGTTTCAGACTGGCTCAAGTTCAATGATAGGAACAAGTCAGGCAGTTTTCTTTAGTCAACAAATAATAGTAGGCTAATTCCTGAAGTGAGCTGCCGCTACAAATGTACAAAGCCTAATGACCACAAATTTGGATGGTAAAAACACCCAACTGATGCAATCTCCTCAAATTACTGTCTGACATTATCAGATCACCTGTCATTTCAAGGGTTAAACCCCCATAATATAAGCCCTTCAACCCGGGAGTAAGTGAAGTGAAACATCTCTGAACAGCTTCTAAAGTAATTATATCCTTTCTCAGTTCAGAAAACCAAACACACTTCACACACAGTTCTCCAGATGTGTTCTCAGTCAGACTGGTACAGCTGTAGAAACGCGTCCTTCCCACTGGGTTGTTTAAAAATACACCCAGCAGGCACATTTTACATCTTTTTTTTCTTTCATATATTATCTTCAATCTATTACTGTGACGGGGACATTTATTTTCTTTTCTTTCTTTGTTGAAACTTACACTCTCAGAGATGATTGGAGGCAGAGATACTGAATATTTCTGAGACACAGACAGAAAGACTCATGGATAACAACGGAGTCAAGGATTATGAGCGAGTGGACAGTAATGTGCAGTGCAGGTGAAAAATGCAGACAATACTACCAAATGAAGCTGCATTTTACCAGAGAAGCCAGGAATATAATGCAAGATGAAATGATCATTTCAAAATGCTGGAAGTGATGGAATTATGTTGCTCTCGTCCGAGAGATCCGTCGGGCAGACAAATTATGGTGGTTGAACCTGATGGTCACCACTCGTCCGGTATGGAGGTGAGTTTGAGAAACCGGGCCCTTCAGAGTAACCTCTGTCAGTGTGGGATACTGAACCTGCGCTATTGACCTTTCTCTGCATTATAAACCAATCATCCAGCCAACTGAGTGGGAGACTATGCAACTGCTATGAACAGAAATAGTTAAAGGCAAATGGCAACATAAATTTGGATAAGAAGGAAGAAGCTACGAGTCAGACAATATTCATGATAAAGACTCACTGAGATATCACAATAATTTCAATATTGTATTGCTGGAGACAATACATATTCTGCACACTGATGAGTGCTATGATTCTAAGACATCGCATTGTTGTCCAAATGACCCAAGTTATACATTGTTGCCTGTTCAAAAAGCAGTAATCACACTCGTTAGATATTATGTAACCATTTGCAGAACTGATGAGTTTCTAAATGTCCTCCAGGGAAGGAAACCAGCTGCATGGGATTACAAACTCACTGCAATGTGCTTGTCTTTTTAAGGTCCCACTGAATAATTAGAGATGTACAATACATTTGGATCAGCCACATCGACTGGATGAACAAGAAGAGCATTTACATTATCCATTGAGGTTTTCAGTTCTGGAACGATGGTAGATGCTGCCACTCCTTACGTGATTATACAAAGCTGAGTAACTGCAGAGAATTCCCATTGATTTTCACCAGGTTAATCATGATTCCTTTCTGTCTCTACACTAGCAAATCTCCTTAATCTGAGTAGATGATTCACTGATGAACGAAATGTTCCTTTTTCATGCACATTACAGAATCGTTCCTTATTTTTACAATTATTAACAGCAATGTAGTTTGCGTTATCATATAAGGAGTTCCAATTCTCCAGCTAGTTCATAGTGCAGAAAGAAGAAATCAGCGACCATGAGAACTGCCCTGTTCTTAGTTCTTGGATTCTTGGTGACAGTGCAGCTGGGCACGGCTGATGAAGGAATGCAACCACCTCCTCTCTTTAAACGTGAGTCCATTTCGCCTCAAACATCCCTTGAAGCATTCAGAACGTCAGTTGAATCTGATTAGTCCCCTGAAAACAACATTCTCATCTGTCGTGTTTAGATTTACAAATGCCTAAAAAGAATAAATTGATATCTACAAAAAAACCGGATTTGGAATGGACGCATTTCTGGCAAAGCTAACATTTTTTGTACCTTCCTCATGGCCCTGGAGGACATTCAGAAGTGAATCACATTTCTGTGACTCTGCAGTCACATATAAAGAAGAAATGATAAGATTATCAGATTACTTTCCCTGAAGGATATGTGTTGAGTGGGCATTTCCTACTTTCATTTCACAATTTGAACGCCATTCAAACTTCATTATCTTCCATTGAGAGATTCGAAGACAGGTCCTCAGATTGGTTAGTCATGGATTGTGATTCTAGTGACAGTCCTGCATGTCCACCATCGAGTCGCATGACATTTGGTGAAGCAGTGCGGTCATTTCCCATGAGTGCAGAATTTATTTTAGCTCAGAACCATTTGTGCGGATTTCTTTTCCAATCCAATTATTTCACAACTTATCAATTACCTCCTCGTCTTTCCTTTCCAGGTGTAAGCGCTGAGTGCCGTACCAATGGAGGAATATGCAGAATAGGACATTGTAAAGAAGGGGAAGTCCAGGTGGAAGATAATTGCGTGTTACTTCTCAAATGCTGCAAACGTGACTTAAATTGAATTGTGAAAGTGTAAATGCGGACTACCAAGGTTCAATGAGGCTGTGGCTGAAGCTAACTGCTGTCTCTGTAACTTATTCGTTCCTGACTGTGTACACCCCCATGAAACCTTCTCCATTTCTATTGAATCGTGAATAAAGCCCTCTCCGTATTGCTTACATGTTGCGTCATGTGTCTTATAATAAATTGTGCCAGGTATGCGTTATATTGTCGCTAGCTTGGGGAGCGGAGGGGGATTAACCTCCAACAAATAGCAGTAACACAGTCGCCTCCAAACTAGTCTACTTCTGCACCTAACATGTTGAGTCCATAGCAAATGACCGACTAATAATGTCTCTCGAATGAACAGGTATATAATAAGCTGCTCCTTCCATTTCCATGATCACCTTCATCTAGAATGTGAACCGTGGTAGATATACAGCTCCCTGCAAGTTCCTTTCAGATCCATTCACCATCCAGATTTGGAAATGTGTCAGAGATTCCTTCTGTTTCATCACAATCCGGGAATTCCCTCCAACATATTTCTCTGTGGGCCATTCCATAGCACCGGGGCAGCAGATGGTTCAAGTAGAATTTCACTCACATACCCAAACATTCTCAAATGGACAAATGCGACGAGAAACAAATAACCGAACGGCCAGCATTCCTCACTAATTTATTTCCAATTAGTGGAAATAAATCAAGGATTAGTGAATTCAGCAGTGGTGTTGAAGAAAGAAAGAAGAACAGAGAGAAACAAGGGAAGATAGATAGAGAGAAATAGACAGAAAGAGGATAGAGAAAGAAAGTAAGAAAGACAGAATAAGGGAGTGAGAAACGAAGAAAAAGGATATAAGGAAAGAAAGAGGGAAACAAAGAGATAGGAATAAAGAGAGAGGAAGAAAGAGAGAGAAAGAAAAGGCAGGAAGGAGGTGAGAGGAATGAAGAGCGAGGAAGGAAGACAGAGGAAGTATGGAAAGAAGGAAGAAAGGAAAAAAAAAATCCGTGTTTAGTTCTGTCAATAAGTCTCACATTTTGGGAGATAAATGTGGTGGTGTCAGACTCAGTATCTGCACCCGTCACTGTATTGCACCATGCGACTGTAAGAAAACGACTGCAACAGCAGAATTACCCTCGCACATCCAACCAAAGAGAAAACAAACTTGGAAGACGTTTACCGACTTGCATTTAACTTTTGATCAATTTGTCAATGTTGTTGAGGAGCGGTCCACTACCACTGAACACCTACAGTACAGAAATAAGTTATTCAGCCAAGCAAGGTCTCTCCATAGTTTCAAAGAACAATCTTGTAGAGGCAGCAATGACATGCAAAATCCACACAGATATCCACCGAGGGTGGAACTGAACTTGGCTCTCTGCCACTATGATTCAGCAATGCTAAACACCATGCCACCCCTGGGGGACCGCAGGACCAATGCGACTGTCGTTGTTTCATGCAGTGGGGACTGGGTAATCGATTGGATTAACTTGAGGGGTTTAACGGGATTGATGATGTATTCAACAAGCAAATATTGAATGTGTGTACGATGATGTAGGGAGCGTGGGATTGTATCATTCTGAATGCAAAAGGGCCAGAGAGACAGGAAGTCTTAGATTCTAAGTCATCATGTTGTGTTTCACTCATTTAAACTAATTAAAATTGCGCATAGAGGTGGTCACAGAGGTAATCGCACTCAAACACATACACAAAAGCAGTCACAGGGATGCATGTGCACACATTGAAAACACAAGCATTCTCACCTCCTGCTCCAACTACATTGCAACAGTGATATGAGAAAGCGTATGGGTACTGTTGGAATATCAATGCCAACTTTGATCATTTGGCTTACCCTCTGCCTGAAGCATTGAGGGAAAGAAAACAAAAAAATCAAAATATGGTCAGTACCTTATGGGAGAGAAGAAGTCTGACTTGTCTCTGTCTTTACCGTAAATGGGAAGAAAAAAAAAACAGAAATGATAGAGCAAGAGTAACTGTGAGACTGGAATCACTTTCAGCTGTTCAACCACACATGCAGGTTCCCGCTGGATGATTGGAAAGAACCAGGCGTTTCAATTGCAGAATTATGTGGTATTTCTGGTCTAAAACAGAATGTAAAAATCGACTGAGGTGTAAGCATATAATTGGCAACACATTTATAAACTCAATGCAAGACCTTTTCCACACAGATTTTAAAAAAATACAATGTGTTTGTGACCCTTGGAAGAGACTCATTATGTTATACGTGGAACACCTGGAGGATGTAACTGGGGAATTGATTTCAGGGAACAGGCAGAATATTTACTCCAATATCTTATATAGTTTCTAATAGCGGGAGTCACGAAGTATTTAATCAAACATAAAACATAGAACAGTTCATTGAACATAGAACAAAACATGGTATTCGGCCCTCGATGTTGTGCTGACCTATCAATTTAATCTGATGTCCACTGAACATACACCAATCCATTGTTGTCCGCATGTATGTCCAATGCCATTTTAAGGCCCTGAATATCAGGAAATTGATTACAGTTGCAGGCTGACCATTCCACGCCACTACTACTCTCTGAGTAAAGAAACCACTCATTGTATCTGACATAAATTTGTCACCCCTCAATCTTAAACTACGACCCCGTGTGTAAGCCTTCACCATGCGAGGAAAAACGCCTTCACTGTCCACCCTAGCTAACCCTTGGATTATGTTATACGTCTTGATGAATTCACTTCTCAACCTTCTCCTCTCCAATGCAAGTAGCTTCAGTTCCCTCAGCCTTTACACGTAAAACCTTCCATCCATTCCAGGCAACACTCTAGTGAATCTCCTCTGAACCCTTTCCAAATCTTCCACGTCTATCTTATAATGCGGTGAATAGAACTGTGCACAGTACTCCGTGTGCGGCCTTCCCAGTGTCTTGCATACTTGAAGCATGACTTGCTAGTTCTGAAAGCAGTCACACTACTAATAAAGGTATAGTAACACACCGTGTGCCTTCTTGACAACACTATCAGCCTAGATGGAAAATTTCAAGGCCTTACACTTCTGGACAAAGTTATATCTCTGTTCATCTGCACTGCAAAGAGTTTTACCATTAATCCAGCAGTCAAATTCCTGTTACGTCTTCGGATGTGAACTACATCACAATTTTCCGCATGAACCTTCATTTGCCAGTTCTCAGCCCAGCTCTGCATCTTATCTGCTGAGATATTTGGATCATTGATAGTCACAGGTGAGGGGATGAATGAGTGGACTTTGGCAAAAGTGGTGTCACTGTTTAAGAAGAGTGGCAAGGACAAGCTAGGGAATTATAGACGAGTGAGACCGACCTCGGTAGTGGGCAGGTTGTTGGAGGGAATCGTGAGAGAAAGGATGTATATGTATTTGAAAAGGCAAGGACTGATAACGGATAGCCAACATGGCCTTGGGCGTGGGAAGTCATGTCTCACTTGACTGAGTTTTTGATGACGTAAAAAAGAGGATTAATGAGGACAGAGCGGTAGACGTGATCTATATGGACTTCAGAAAGGCGTTGACAATGTTCCCCGTGGGAGACTCGTTAGTAAAGTTAGATCTCTTGAAATGCAGGGAAAACTTGCCATTTGGATTCAGAATTGGCTCAAAGGTAGAAGACAGAGGATGGTGGTGGAGGGTTTTTTTTCCAGACTGGAGACCTGTGACCAGTGGAGTGCCAAAATGATCAGTGCTGGGTCCTTTTTTTTGTCATTTACATAAATACTTTGGAAACGAACAATAGAGGTACAGTTAGTGAGTTTGCAGATGACATCAAAATTGGAGGTGTAGTGGACAGCGAAGACAGTTACCTCAGATTACAATAGTATCTTGACCTGATGGGCCAATGGGCTGAGAAGTGGCAGATGGAGTTTAATTCAGATAAATGCGAGGTGCTGCATTTTGTGAAAGCAAATCATAGCAGGCGTTATACACGTAATGGTAAGGTCCTACGAAGATTACTGAAAAAAGACACTTTGGAGTGCAGGTTCATAGTTCCTTCAAAGTGGTAGATAGAATAGTGAAGAAGGCGTTTGAAATGCTTTCATTTATTGATCAGAGCATTGAGAACAGGAGTTGGGAAGTCATTTTGCCGCTGTACAGGACATTGGTTAGGCCACTGTTGGAATACTGCGTGCTATTCGGGTCTCTGTCCTATTGGAAAGAAGCTGTGAAACTTGAAAAGATTCAGAAAATAAATAACAGGATGTTGTCAGGGTTGTAGATTTTGAGCAATGGGGTGAGGCTGAACAGACTGGGGCTGTTTTATCTGAAGTGTCTGAGGCTGAGGGATGACCTTATAGTGATTTATACAATTATGAGGGGCATGGATAGTGTAAGTATGCAAAGTCTTTTCCCTGGAGTCGGGGAGTCCAGAACTAGAGTGCATCGGTTTCAGGTGAGAGGGGAAAGATATAAAAGAGACCACAGACCAAACTTTATTTCACACAGAGGGTGGTACGGGTATGGAATGAGCTGTCAGAAGAATTGGTGAAGGCTGGTACATCTGCAACATTTGGATTGGTATGTGAATATGAAGGGTTTGGAGTGATTTGGGCTGGCTGCTGGCACGTGGGTCTAGATTGGGTTGTGATATCTGCAGGGCATGGACGGGTAGAATCGAAGGGTCTGTTCCCATGCTGCACATCTCTGTGGCTCTGTGCTCTCTAACCCGTAACATCCATCAGCACTATCCACAACTCTGCCTACCAGTGTGTCATTGTGAAAGCTCAGCCACGCTACCTGGCTTTCTGTGAACGCCTGTCCAAGAACAGAGAACCACCACTTAATTAATACACTTCAACAGTACTGTTTTTATTCAAGACTGTTAGTATATGAATATACTAACAAGGCTTGGGAGAGAAAAGCCACTCAGACCACACTGGTTACTAAAGAGTGGATTCTCTCACCGTAGATAGGGAAAGTTGTTACATTTATACATAACATCTCACGCAATACAAAGTCCCGTGTCATTAAGCTATCACAAAGTATATTAATCAAAGTATACTTAATTGTAAGCTTACACATCAAAACATGCTTTAAATCTAACACACAGACACCAGCACACATCTGGTTAAGATCTTAACACTATCTTTAAAGTCTGACATTAACTCCCATTATTTTTCTAACCCTTCACAGCAACAGTCAAATCTCAGAGATGCTCTTTAAATGTAAACATTCAAACCTCATTAGTGTGTTACAACTAGACCGTAAGGCTTCAGTACTCTTCTGATGGCTGCCCTTTGACCTAATGCTGGTACTATGTCATTCTCAGATCTGTGGGAGTGGACATGTTTACCCAGCCTGTGCAAGTTGCTGTATTAGCAATTTGTTCGCTCAGGATGCTGGGCAATATAGCCAATGTGCTTCAGCCATTTTAGTTAACATTCTAAGCTCCATTTTCTATATGGTCACTATATCTATTTCCAACTTATCATCATCAGCAAGTTTACTAAATCATTCTTTTACGCCACATACTTTACACAGATGACAAACTGAAGATAGCCAAATACAGATCCTTACAACACACCACTAATAACTGATCTTCAGTGTGAACATTCTCAAACAATCACCACCCGCTGATTTCTTTCAGCTAAACAATTTCTGATCCAAACCGCTAAATCACTTTTAATCTCGAAACGCTGCATTCCGTGCAATACCCTACCGTGTGAAAGCATACTAATGCCTGGCTAAAGTTGATATGCACACATCAGCCGCTTTGCCTTCATTCACCTGTTATGTCATCTTCTCGAAGAAATCAGTAAGATTATTGAGGCATGACCAACCTTTCTCAAACCGTGTTGACTATCCATAATCAAATTACTCCTTTCCAGATGATACAAATATTATCTCTGATAACATTTTCCAACACCTTACCCAGAACTGAAGCAAGTCTCTCTGACCTATAATAATCAGGTTTAAGCCGAATCCCCTTCTTAAAGACGGGTACAGCATTTGCTGTCCTCCAGACTTCAGACACTCCTCCTGTCGACAATGAACCATAAATATCAAAGCTAAAGTCTCTGCAATATCCTCCCTGGCTTCCCAGAGAATCCGAGCATAAATCCCATCCAGCCCAGTGGGCTTCTCTATTTTTAGAATTCTAAAAATTTCTAAAACCTCCTCTTTGTCAAATACACTATCATCTAATCTAGAACCATACATATCTGTATTGTTACTAACATTGCCCTTTTCAAATGTGAATACTGGTAAAAAGTCTTCATTAAGCTCTTCCCCGATGTCCTTCATTTCCACGCAAAACTTCCCACTGCTATCGTTGATTGGCCTAATCTTCCTCTCGTCATTCCTTAACTCCTGATATTCCTATCAAACGCTTGGAACTTTCCTTGATCTTATCCAGCAGCAACTTCTCATTTCCACTCCTGGCTCTTTTTAGCCCCCTCTGTGGATCATTTCTGGCTAACGTATAACTCTCAAGCCACCTATTTGAGGCTACACCCGTTATCCTCGCGTCAGCCATCTTCTACCTCCTGACAAGAGCTTCAACTTCTTTAGTATGCCATGGTTGATAGGTATTTACTTATCAAGGACCGCTATAGGAACTCCTTGAACAAACTCAGAGTTCACGTGTGTCTATTCCTGCAATTTCCTTCCCCATTCTATGCTTGTTAAATCTTACCTAATCGCATCATAATTGTCTTTCTCTGTTGTTTTTCTCTGGTAAGTAGCCCAAAACACAAACAGTATCCAACACGGTATTCTTGCTGTTAAGGGGAACCACCACATGTCTTTACTGCACTTGCTGCCAGTTCCTTTTCCTATTCCTGATGGTAGACACTCTACCTTCTTCACGTGGTTGTGGAGGAACTAGCTTCCTGTAACTCCTCTCAGTAACCGCCTCCCTGTCCTCAGTTATCCAAAGAAAATCCAATTGAAACTCCAGTTCCCTCAATGAGCTGGAGTTGTTTAGGCATCACACAAATGAAGTCAGCAGGGACAATACAGGTGACCCTCACCTCGCACATAATGCAGGAGGAACATTCAACTGCCATAACATCCAATCATGCGGTTCTGAATACTCAAACAGACCACTGAAATAAATGAAACACGAAAAAAAAACACTTGCCACCTTCTCAACAGACGCACAAATATTTTATTTTGATTAGAGGAGGAGGATAGATGGAAGACGGTACCCAAATAGTCTTTTGTCAAAAGCAACAGCCCAAATATGTAACCTCGTGAACTCTCTGACAGACGTCAGGATCTCAAGAACAGTGGACCTAAAGTGAATTAACTTAGACTGTATACGCACTTATCCTGACAGGCTCCACTGTTTCCTGGTGACCTTGCAGCATCTCCGACACTCTCCAGGAACTGTAAAATAAGAAAGATGGTAACACGAAGTCAGTTCTTGAACTATCTCTAACAAAAGGAACAAGGCTTTTTTTCAAACAGATAAAACAAATCATCGACAAATCAGCAGCACGTGACACACAGTTTAGAAGAAGCGGTTACAAAGTGACTGGTGGCACAGTGTGAAACATTCTTTAACTCTCTGGATGGAATGAGTGTTCCAGAGAAACTGGAGAACCACAAAGTGGGACCTGTCTTCACGAAGGTCGTGGAACAGAAAACAAGAGTCTACAGGCCATTCTGCCCGACAATTATTATTGGAAATACGCATCATTCTGAGATTCAGGAAGGAATTGCATGTCATTTAAAAAAGCTGCTGGGAAAAGAGAATTCCCACTTGAATGAATTCCTACTTGAATTTCTCCTCATTCCGTTTTCCCGTCCCATTTATCCTCAGGACATCATAGATTTTAACTGTAACCGGATTGGTGATATGGTCAATGATACAGTTTCAGACTGGCTCAACTTCAATGATCGGAACACGTCAGGCACTTTTCTTTAGTCAACAAATAATAGTAGGCTAATTCCTGAAGTGAGCTGCCGCTCCAAATGTACAAAGCCTAATGACGACAAATTTGGATGATAGAAACACCAAACTGATCCACTCTCCTCAAATTACTGTCTGACATTATCAGATCACCTGTCATTTCAAGGGTTAAACCCCCATAATATAAGCCCTTCAACCCGAGAGTAAATGATTTGAAACATCTCTGAACAGCTTCTAAAGTAATTATATCCTTTCTCAGTTCAGAACATCAAACACACTTCACACACATTTCTCCAGATGTGTTCTCAGTCAGACTGGTACAGCTGTAGAAACGCGTCCTTCCCACTGGATTGTTGAAAAATACACCCAGCAGGCACATTTTACATCTTTTTTTCCCTTTTATATATTATCTTCAATTTATTACTGTGACGTGAACATTTATTTTCATTTCTTTCATTGGTGAAAATTATATTCTCAGAGAGGATTGAAGATAGAGATAGTGAATATTTCTGAGACACAGACAGAAAGACTTATCGATAACAACGGAGTCAAGGATTATGAGGGAGTGGACAGGAATGTGCAGTGTGGGTGAAAAAAGCAGACAATGCTACCAAATGAAACTGCATTTTAGCCAGAAATATAATGCAAGATGAAATGATCATTTCAAAATGCTGGAAGTGATGGAATTATGTTGCTCTCGTCCCAGAGAATCGTCGGGCAGACAAATGATGGTGGATGAACGTAATGGTCACCACTCGTCCGGTATGGAGGTGAGGTTGAGAAACCCGGCCCTTCATAGTAACCTCTGTCAGTGTGGGAAATTGAACTTGCGCTATTGACCTTCCTCTGCATTATAAACCAATCATCCAGCCAACTGAGTGGGAGACGATGCAACTGCTATGGGCAGATATAGTTAAAGGCAAATGGCAACATAAATTTGGATAAGAAGGAAGAAGCTACACGTCAGACAATATTCATTATAAAGACTCACTGAGATATTACAATAATTTCAATATTGTATTGCTGGAGACAATACATATTCTGCACACTGATGAGTGCTATGATTCTAAGACATCGCATTGTTGTCCAAACGTCACAAGTTATACATTGTTGCCAGTAATCACACACGTCAGATATTGTGTAACCATTTGCAGTACTAATGAGTTTCTGAATGTCCTCCAGGGAATGAAACCAGCTGCATGGATTACAAACTCACTGAAATGTGCTTGTCTTTTTAAGGTCCCACTGAATAATTAAAGATGTACAATACATTTGGATCAGCCACATCGACTGGATGAATAAGAAGAGCATTTACATTATCCATTGAGGTTTTCAGTTCTGGAACGCTGGTAAGTACTACCACTCCTTATTTGATAATACAAAGCTGAGTAACTGCAGAGAATTCCCATTGATTTTCACGAGGTCAATCATGATTCATTTCTGTCTCTCCACTAGCAAATCTCCTTAATCTGAGTAGATGATTCACTGATGAACGAAATGTTCCTTTTTCATACACATCACGGAATCGTTCCTTATTGTTACAATTATTAACAGCGATGTAGTTTGTGTTATCATATAAGGAGTTCCAATTCTCCAGCTAGTTCATAGTGCAGAAAGAAGAAATCAGCGACCATGAGAACTGCCCTGTTCTTAGTTCTTGGATTCTTGTTGACAGTGCAGCTGGGCACGGCTGATGAAGGAATACAACCACCTCCTCTCTTTAAAACTGAGTCCATTTCGCCTCAAACATCCTTTAGAAGCATTCAGATAGTCAGCTGAATCTGATTAGTCCCCTGAAAACTACATTCTCATCTGTCGTGTTTAGGTTTACAAATGCCTAAAACGAATAAATTGATATCTACCAAAAAATGCTCTTGGAATGGACGAATTTCTGGCAAAGCTAACATTTTTTGTAACTTCCTAATGGCCCCAGAGGACATTCAGAAGTGAATCACATTTCTGTGACTTTGCAGTCACATATAAAGAAGAAATGATAAGAATATCTGTTTACATTCCATGAAGGATATGAGATGAGTGGGCATTCCCAAGTTTCATTTCACAATTTGAACGTCATTCAAACTTTATTATCTTCCATTGAGATATTCAAAGACAGGTCCTCAGAACATGAGCTCGTTCTGGATTGTGATTCTGCGGTCGGTCCTGCAAGTTCACCCTCCAGTCTCACGGCATTTGGTGAAGCATTGCAGTTAGTTCCCTTGAGTGCAGAATTCATTTTAGTTCAGAAGCATTTGCAGTGTTGCCTTTTTGATTAGAATTATTTCACCATTTCATCAATTACCTCTTCATCTTTGCTTTCCTGCTTTCAAGTCCTGCGAACAGGCTGGAGGAACATGCAGGTTTGGAGATTGCCCAGAGGGTCAAATCCAGTTGGAAGAGAAGTGCTTATTGCTTCTTAATTGCTGCAACGTCGTCGTAAATTGAATCGTGAAATGGTAGAAGTTTGGGTTACCAAGGGACATCTGAGGCTGTGGCTGAAGTTGGCTGCTATCTCTGTAATTTATTGTCTCTTGACTGTGTACGTCCCCTTAAAACCTTCTCCATTTCTATTGAACCGTGAATAAAGCCCTCACTGTATTGCTCACATGTCGTGCCACGTGTCTTCTTACAGATTGTGCGTAGTACGAATGATATTGTCGCTCCTTTTGGTGTGGAGGTGGAAGAAAGTCCAATAAGTAGCAGAAACGCAGTCGTCTCTGTCGGCTGCAAACTGGCCTCCTTCAGAATCTTACAGTTTGAGTCCATAGCGAATGACAGACTAATATTGTCTCAAGTATGAACAGGTGTACCATAAGCAGCTCCTTCCATTTCCATGGTCACCTTTATCCAGAAAGTGAATGGCGGCAGATAAACAGGAATTCCATTACCCTGCTAGTTTCTCTCTGATCCACTCACCGTCCTGATTTCGAAATGTATAAATGGTTACTTATATTTCATCAAATTTCGAGAATTTGCTCCCAAACGTTTCATTGAGGGCTCCTTCACAGCACCCGGCCAGCAAATGGTTCACGTAGAAGTTAATTCGCATCCCCAAACATTCTGAAACGGGCAACTGTGATGAGCGACAAAAAAATCGGACGGTCAGCGTCACTCATGTGCATCAGTGAAAAGAAATCATGGTTGAGTGAATTCAGTGAAGCTGTGCTTTTCGGGGAATTAATCTCTGGGATATGCTTCCCTCCCACACCTCGCTTTCATCTGACTGCAACTCTGTCTTGTTGACTACTACTGAGTTGTTTTCCATCCTCCCGTTCTCTTTGATTCTCAAGACTCGACTGTGTACAGACAAGTGGGTTACCTCATATTGCAACAGGATCTGGACCAGATGGGCCAATGGACTGAGATTTGACAGACTGGGTTTAATTCAGACAAATGCGAGGTGCTGGAATTTGTGAAAGCAAATCTTAGCAGGCCTTGTATACTTATTGGTAAGATTCTAGGAAGTGTTGCTAAACAAAGACACCTTGGAGTGCAGGTTCATAGCATCTTGAAAGTGGAGTCGCAGGTAAATAGGATAGTGAACAAGGTCTTTGGTATGCTTTTCTTCATTGGTCATAGGAGAAAGTGAGGACTGCAGATGCTGGAGATCAGAGCTGAAAATATGTTGCCGGAAAAGCACAGCAGGTCGGGCAGCATCCAAGGAGCACGAGAATCGACATTTCGGGCATGAGCACTTCTTCAGGAAAGTGTGCCCAGCAGGCTAAGATAAAAGGCAGGGAGGAGGGAATTGGTGGAGGGTCTTTGGAAATGCGATAGGTGGAAGGAGGTTAAGGTGAGGGTGATAGCCCGGAGTGGAGGTAGCGGCAGAGAGGTCAGGAAGAAGATTGCAGGTTAGGATGGTGGTGCTGAGTTAGGACTGAGACAAGGTGGGGGTGTGGGGAAATGAGGAAAATGTAGAAACCTTTGTTCATCCAATGTAGTTGGAGGGTTCCTCGGCGGAAGCTGAGGCGCTCTTCCTCCAGACGCCATGTTGCTATGGTCTGGTGTTGGAGGAGTCCAAGGACCTGCATGCCCTTCGTGGTGTGGGAGGGGTAGTTGAAGTTTTCAGTCACGTGGTGGTTGGGTTGGTTCGTCCGGGTGGCCCAGAGGTGTTCTCTGTAACGCGCTGCACGATGGCGGCCTGTCTCCCCAATATAGAGGAGGCCACATTGGGTGCAGTGGATGCAATAACTGATGTGTGTCGAGGTTCAGGTGAATTTGTGGTGGATTTGGAAGGATCCCTTGGGGTCTTGGAGGGAAGTAAGGCGGGAGGTGTGAGTGCAAGTTTTGCATTTCTTGCGTTTGCAGGGCAAGGTGCTGGGATTGGAGGGTGAGTTGGTGTGGGGCGTGGACCTTACGATGGAGTCACGTGGGAGTGGAATTTCTGGAACGCTGATAGTGGAGGGGAGGGAAATATATCCCTGGTGGTGGGGTCCCTTTGCATGTGGCAGAAATGACGACGGAGGACACGATGTATGTGGAGGTCGGAGGGGTGGTAGATAAGGACCAGTGGGGTTACGTACTAGTGACGATTGGAGGGGCGGGGCTCAATGGCGGAGGATGCGGAAGTGGAGGAGATGCGGTGGAGAGCATCGTTGATCATGTCTGGGGGAAATTGAGGTCTTTGAAGAAGGAGGCCATCTTAGTTGTACGGTATTGGAACTGGTCCTCCTGGGAGCAGATGCGGCGGAGAGGATGGATTTTGGATTATGGGATTGCATTTTGAAAGGGGGCAGGGTGGTAGGATGTGTAGTCTAGGGGACTGTGGGAGTCAGTCGGTTTACAGTAAATGTCCGTGTTGATCTGGTCGTCCGAGATAGAAATGGAGAGGCCTAAGTAGGGAAGGGAGGAGTCTGAGACGATCCAGACAAGTTTGAGGTCGGGTGGAAGGTATTGGTAAAGTGAATGAACTGTTCAACCTCCTCATGGGAGCACGAGGCAGCGCCGATACATTCGTCGATGTAGCGGAGGAAACGTTGGGGATGGTGCCAGTGGAACTGCAGATGATGGAGTGTTCCACATATCCTACGAAGAGGCAGGCATAGCTGGGATCCATGCGGGTGCTCACGGCTACTCCTTTAATTTGGAGGAAGTGGGAGGATTGGAAAGAGGTACAGGGTGAGGAGCAGTTCAGTCAGTCGAAGGAGGATGTCAGCGGAAGAGTACTAGTTGAAACGGCGGGAAAGGAAGAAGTGGTGGGCTTTCAGTCCTTTGTGATGGGGGATGGAGGTGTACATGGACTGGATGACCATTGTGAAGATGTGGCGTTGGGGACTGGGGATGCGAAAAACATGGCGGAGGTGGAGGGCGTGGGTGGTGTCCCGGGCATAGGTGGGGAATTCTTGGACTTCGAGGACAGTACCGTGTCGAGGTATGCAGAGATGAGTTTGGGGGGCAGGAACAGGCTGAGACATTGGGTCGGCCGGGGCAGTCAGGTGTGTGGGTTTTGGGCAGGAGGTAGAAACGGGCAGTGCGGGGTTGTGGGACTATGAAGTTGGTGGAGGTGGATGGGAGATCCCCTGAGGTGATGAGGTTATGAATGGTCTGGGAGATGATGGTTTGGTGGTGGGAGGTGGGGTCATGGTCAAAGGGATAGTAGGACGAGTTGTCCGTAAGCTGGCATTTGGCCTCAGTGGTGTAAAGGTGGGTGCGCCAAACTACTACCGCGCCTCCCTTGCCTGCTGGTTTGATAGTGAGGTTGGGATTGGAACGGAGGGAGTGGAGTGCTGCAAGTACCGAAGGTGAGAGGTTGGAGTGGGTGAGAGGGGTGGAGAGTTTGAGGTGGTTAATGTCGTGACAGCAGTTGGCTATGAAGAGATCGAGGACAGGTAAGAGGCCAGCACGGGATGTTCATGTGGCTGGAGAGTCAGAGGGAGAAGTGGTTGTCAGACGGTGGGCGAGAATTCTGGTTGAAGAAGTAGGCGCGGTGGCGAAGGCGGTGGAAGAATTGTTTAATGATCCACTGCGTGTTGAACATATTAATCTGAGAGCAAAGTGGAATGAAGGTGAGGCCTCTGTTGAGGACTGATCTTTCATCCTCAGAGAGTGGTAGTTCTGGAGGGATGGTGAAAACTCGGCTGTACTGGGAGCTATGACCTGGTGGGGAGCTGGAGCAGGGAGTGGGGGCGGAGTTAGGCATATGGGCGGGAGTCAGGGCGGGGACAGAGATCGGCGTGGGGGCGGGGTTCGGCGGGGTGACGGAGATCGGCGAGGGGGCGGGGTTAGGCGGGGTGACGGAGGTCGGCGTGGGGGCGTGGTTAGGCGTGGTGACGGAGATCGGCGTGGGGGCGGAGACACATGCGCCATGGTCGTTGTGCAGATAAGTGATGTGGCTGGGGGCAGAAATTGCTGCGGGGACGACATCCCAGGTGGAAGTGGCTGTGGCGACGGCAGAAACAGTGTTATTCCCGATAGCCGTGGACCCCGTCAATCTGTCGGCGATGGTCTTCCTGCCAATCTTGGAGGCTGTTGTCTGGGTGGCGAACGCGGAGGCTGCAAGGTCAGTGGGGGCGGAAGTGACGCCATGGTTCACGGCGGCGATTGCTTCTCATGGTGCTGCAGCGGCCGCGTGGTTAATGGCGCCCGAGTGATTTTGGAGGCCAATGGAAGATGCTGAAACAGTTGGGGAACTCAGAGTGTGGGGGTAAGTACATGAAAGTTTTTGGTACTTACTGTCTTTAATTTCCCATGTGGCTCGGAAGAACTGTTGGTTTAGTGTATAGATTGTTCTGTGGATGAAGAACAGTAGAGGTCCTTTGCAAGTCTGTGAGAGTGTTGTCCTGAGGTGGAGTAGGTCTAATTGTAGGGAATATAGGTAGCGGCGCATGGCTGCAAGCGTGGAGCAGAGGATCCGGAGGGAGATCTGTTGCTGGAGGCTTCGGATTTGTTGTAGGTACTGGTTGTCCTGGTTGGGTACAAATTCTGTTGTTCTGAATGTAGTCCAGCGTCCGTGCGGGCTCTGTCGGTTCCGTAGGCAGGTGCTGAGGAAGGAGATATGGCTGTGGTAGCTAGCCAATTTGAGAATGTGGCTGAAGAGCTTCCGGGCATAGGAGATGATTTGGGGTGTGCAGTGTGAGAGGGAGTCACTGAAATTCTTGTAGAGGGAGGAAGAGAGCTTCTTCAAGGAAGGCATTCTTGCAAGACGATTCGCAGTAGGTTAAAATCTTCGAGGAAAAAGTGAGGACTGCAAATCCTGGAGATCCCAGCTGATAATGTGTAACTGGAAAATTGCAGCAGGTCAGGCAACATCCAAGGAGCAGGAGAATCGAAGTTCCGGGCATGAGGACTTCTTCATAGTGCCCTTGGTCATCGTATTGAGTACAGGAGTTGGGAGGTCATGTTGGTGCTGTGCAGGACATTGTTGGAATGTTGCATGCAGTTCTGGTCTCCTTCCTATCGGAAAGACGGTGTGAAACGTGAAAGAGTTCAGAATTAATTTGCCAGGATGTTGCCAGCGTTGGAGGATTTGTGTTATAGGGAGAGGTCAACAGGCTGGGGCTGTTTTCCCAGGAGAGTCGGAGGTTGAGTGGAGACCTTACAGAGGTTTGCAAAATGATGAGGAGCATGGATAGGATAAATAGGCGAAGTTATTTCCCTGGGATTTGTGAGTCGAGAACGAGATGGCACAGGTTCAGGGTTGGAAGGGAAAGATATAAAAGAGACCTAATAGGCAACTTTTCCACACAGAGGGTGATGCGTGTTTGGAATGAGCTGCCAGCGGAGGTGACGGAGGCTGGTGCAATTTCAATATTTAAAAGGCATTTGAATGGGAGTATGAATCGGATGGGTTTGTAGGGATATGGGCCACATGCTGGCAGGAGGGATGCGATTGGGTTGGGATGTCTGGTCGGCATAGACGGGTTGTACCGAACGGTCTGTTTCCATGCTGTATATCCCAATGACTCCATGACGCTTCTTATCTTTGTTTTCATTTTTATTCTTTTCCTGTCCCTTTCTCTTAAATATTCTCTCCCCCATCTTTATGTCTTTCTATTTCATCAGCGTTCCTTCCATATTTCTCTCCTTCATTCTCTCCAAGTCTCGAACTATTTCATTCTTTTTTTCTGTCAATCTCACTTATATCGCTTCACCTGTCTGTCACACTTCTACAATTGTCGCATGTTTAATATATCTCTTTTTGTTCTTTGCATCGTCATCTCTGTATGACACTTTTTCTCCTGGTGTCTCATTTTTCACTTTGACTTGCTTTCCCCTGCCCCTTGCTTTATTTTCTCTTTCTGCCTTTTGTCTGTCGTTGCAGGAAATGGAAAAACAGAAATGACAGAGCAAGAGAAGCTGGGAGAATGGAGGTTCTCCCTGAACGATTAGAAAGAAACAGCCATTTCAATTGCAGAATTCTGTCAATTCTCTGGTCTAAAATAGTGTGCGAAAATAGAGAGAGGCGAATGTCAGTGGATGTGTGGGGGCTACTTTTAAGCAGCTATTTCATAACTTTTAGTAATGATGGACGATAGCAAAAAGGAAGACTCGAGAAAAAGATGAACCAGTCATGGTGCACAAAAGCTGTCAAGGATACAAACCAATCACAAATTAAAGAATTCAGATTGGCAAGCAATAGTGTCAGCCGAATTTGGGATGTTTATTTTCGGAACCAGAAACAGGTAATACAGAGATAAATGAAAAGGAACAGCATAAAATTGACAAGAAATATATAAATCAGATGCAAGAGCGTTTCCACACAGAATTAAACAAAATACAATATATGTGTAAACTTTGGAAAAATGTCAGTATATCATAAGTGGGACAGCCGGAGGATGGAAATGGGGAGTTGATTTCAGGGAACAGGCAGAGAATTATCTAAAGTATTTCGCATTGTTCTTCACAGGGGACATGACGGATTATGTAATAGCACATAGAATATAAAAGAGTGAACGTTACAGAACACTAGAGGTTCTTCTGACCTCAAAGACGTGCTGACCTGACAATTTAATCTGACACCCATCGAACATACAACGTTCCAATGTTGTTCATATATATGTCCAATGCCTATTTAAATGCCCTTAACATCAGGGAGTTTACTACCTTTGCAGGCAGGGCGTTCCATGCCGATACTACTCTCTGAGTAAAGAAACTGCCCATTGTATCAGACCTAGATCTATCACCCCTCAAATGTTATGCCTGGTTCTTGCTGTCTGGCCTTCACCGAGGAAAACTTATCTCACTGTCCACACAACCTAACCCTTCGATTATGTTATACGTCTCGATGGAATCACCTCTCAACCTTCTTCTCTCCAAAGAAATCAGTTTCAGTTCGCTCAGCCTTTCCTCGTCAAACATTCCTTCCATTCAAGGCAACACCAGAGGAAATCTCCTCTGAACCCTTTCCAAAGCTTCCACGTCATTCTTATATTGTCGTGGCCAGAAATGTACAAATACTCCATGTTGGCCTTACCAGTGTCTTGTATAACTGAAACATGACCTGTCGGTTCTGAAACCACTCACCCTACCAATGAAAGCCAACACACCGGATGCCTTTTTGACAACCCTATCAGCCTGGGTGGAACGTTTCAAGGATTTATGTACTTGGACAAAGTTATCTGTCTGTTCATATGTACTGTCAAGAATTCAATCATTACCCCAGGACTCTGCATTCCTGTTACTTCGGAAGTGAACTCGCTCACACTTTCCTGGGTTAAACTTTATTTGCCACTTCTCAGCCCAGTTCTGCATCTTATTTATGTCGTTCCGTTACCCATAACATCCGTCGGCAATATCCACAACTCTGCCTACCTGAGTGTCATCAGCAAATTTACTAACCCATCCTTCTATGTTCACATCCATGTCATTTACAAAACTGACAAACAGAAGAGAGCCAAAAACAGATCCTTGCGGCACATCACTGATAACTGATCTTCAGGATGAACATTTTCAATCAATTACCACCAGCTGTCTTCTTCCATCTAGCCAAATTCTGACTCAAACCGCTAAATCACCTTCAATCTGGAAACTCTGTATTTGTGCAATAGACTACTGATCGGAAACTTATCAAATGCCTGTCTCTGAGGTGAGTATGCCCACATCAGCCGCTTTGCCTTCATTCACATGTTTTGTCACCTTCTTGAAAAACTCAATAAGGTTATTGAGGCACGAACTACACATCTCAAAACCGTGTTGACTATCCTTAATCAAATTACTCTTTTCAAGATGATGTAAATTTTATCTCTCACAATATTTTCCAACAACTTACCCAGAACCGAAGGAAGTCTTACTGACCTTTCATTATCAGGTTTATCCCGACTCCCCTTCTTAAACACCATAACAGCATTTGCTGTCCTCCAATCTCCTGACACTACACCTGTCGACACTGATGACATAAAGGTCAAAGCCAAAGGCTCTACAATGTTGTCTCTGCTTTCCAGAGAAACCGAGCGTAAACCCCATCCAGCCCAGTTGACTTACCTACTCTCAGATTTTTCAAAATTGCTAAAACCTCCTCTTTGTCATCCACAATCCCATCTAACCTATTAGCCTGTATCTCCATATTCTCACTTCAATTTCCCTTTTCCAATGTCAACACTGATAAAAAGTCTTCATACAACACTTCCCCATGTACTCAGTTTCCACGGTCACCCTCCCACTACAATCTTGGATTGGCCTAATCTTCCTCCAGTCATTCTTTAATTCCTGATATTCCTATCAATAGCCTGAGAGCTTTCCTTGACCTTATCCAGTAGCAATTTCTTTTATACTCTCCTGACTCTTCTTAGCCGTCTCTGTGGGTCTTTTCTGGCGAACGTATAACTCTCAAGCCCACTAATGACACTTCACACCTTGTCCTCCCATTAGCCTTTTTCTCTCTCTGTACAAGAGCTTCAACTTCTTCAGTAAACCATGGCTGATAGGTGCATACTTATCAAGGACTCGCAGTAACAACTCCTTGAACAAGGTCCACATTTCATGTGTGTCCATCCCCAGCAGTTTCCTTCCCCATCCTATGCATGTTAAATCTTGAAAATCGCATCATAATTCCCTTCCCCCAGTTATCCCTCTTGCCCTGCAGTATATACCCGTCCTGCCCATTGCTATTGCAAACATAACCGAATTGTGATCACGATCGCCAAAGTGCTCACTACCTCCAAAACTAACATGTGGCCGCGTTCATTCTCCAGTACCAATTCCAGTATGGCCTCGGCCCTTGTTGTCCTGTCTCCACCCCGTGTCAGAAAGACCTCCTCCGTGATTTGGACAGAAACTTACCTATCTAAACTACTTGAACTATATTATTCCCAGTCAGTATTTGGAAAGTTAAAGTACACTATAAAAAAATTACTCAGTTACTACCATTCCGATCACGAATCATCTTTATTATTCTTTCCTCTACATCACTAGAACAATTCGGAGACCTGTAGAAAACTCCCAGCATGGTGACCTCTCCTTCCCTGTTTCTAACCTTAGCCTAAACTACCTCAGTGGATGAGTCCTCAAATGTTATCTCAGCTGCTGTAATACCACTTTTAATTAACAATGCCAACCCCAGTCCAAGCACACCCCTTTTAGCATCTTCTCTGTTCTTACTGAAACGTCTAAATCCCAGAATCTATCACAGTCATTCTCTCCCTCCTCTAACTATGTCTCTGAAGTGGCCACAACATCGAAATCCCTGGAATCAATCCCTGCTGCAAGTTTTCCGACCGTACTCTGAATGCTCCTTGCACTTAAGTACACACATTTCAAATCAAAATCCCGATTGCCGGTGCACTCTCACGACCTTGTAATCCAATCCCTGATTTCACTACCCTCAAACGCCTGTTCACTGGAACTACAGTTTAGATTCCCATCTCCCTGCTGCATTAGTTTAACTCCTTCCCCTGAAGAACATTAGCAACTCAACCCCCTACTCCAAGGATATTAGTACCACATGTGAAGTCCACTTTGTTTGTAGAGGTGCCACTTTTTCCAGACAGAGCACCAATTATGCAAGAATAAATGATGTATGCAAAAGCTGCCCTTGCTAGTGGTGACGACAACACGTGAAACAAAAGTATTAAAGGCGAACTAAACCAAAAAGCTGTGAATGCTGAATCTCTGAAATAAAATTCTCCACTGTCTGAAAGTGTTGGGGAATCTCAGCAGGCATGGAGCCTCTGTCGGGAAAAAAAACAAGATAAATTTTGGGTTCAGTAAATGTACCTCACATCAGAACAGAAAGCAACTGGGAAATAATGTTATATGTTTTGGTATCAAGTTTGGTTGGGCTTGGGGTGGGGGGACGGGGTAGTCGGGTGTATGGTTTGAATTGAATGGATGGATAAATGCCCAGAAAAAGAAGGGGGAGAAAGAAAGGAAAGGGGGCAAAGGGAATCCTAATGATGAATTGGAATTAAAACAAAACGGGAGTTTATTCTAACTTTTCTGATTTTCTCGTGTTCACGTCCATTTAGGTATGTCCTGCTTAAAGTGAGTTTTGTTCCCTCTGTCTCTCTTCTCTGGGTATTTTGATCAAATCATTGGGAAAACTGGTGCTGCCATTATATTTGCTGAGATAAAGAGAAGGTAATGCGAATTGTCAATTACGTCTTTGGTCAGAGGAACTGTTACTATGGGACTGTGCAGAAATGTAACGACTTTCTCAGCCAGCAGTAAAACTGAGGTATTTTCAACACTGAATTGGTGCACGATTTGTGTGGGAAATCGACTTGCTCCTGTCATTGGAAAGTCAGTGGAGACGCAGTGGATGCTTTCTTCGGGTTTGTGTTATCAGCTGTGTTGACTCAATGTTATCCGAATGTCTAGTGACCCCTATCTTGATTAGATATGGGTACTGCATTGACAGTGTATCTGGGTCCATGGTAAATAATTGTGCAGAGACTGCACAGAAGGGAAGGTCTGCATACATGGAGGGGAAAGTCATTGCACTATACTCCCTGAGATTTCCAGTGACATTTTTTCAAATCTGAATCCATTTCAATATGAAAACAGCTTGTCACAAAAACGAGATGGGCACTGAGCTGTGTCTCCACATTAAGTACAACCTATAGCCTTCCATCAGGGACAGGACTGTGCTGACACTCAGCATGAAGTGAACTGGATTGATTTTGGAGATTTGAAGTCAGGACTGGTGACATATCCATCATCTCCAGAGTGCAGTTCACTGATGCATCAGTAGTTGACAGAACTTCCTTATTTCTGTGCACTGTGTTATGCAGAAAGTCACCTCCAACTGCTCCTGTCTAGCAGATTTGAGGGGCTGAATGGAACATAGTTACATGGGACTGAGGAGCAGGTGTGTGTCACTGGACATTTCGAGCCATCTCCACTAATCAGTTAGTTTATGGGTGATCAAGTTGTGGTCTCGTCCTCACTTTCCTGCCTGTGTCTCATTATCACTGACTCACTTCTCTGTCAATTAATTAAAGAGCACATTGAAGAAATGTAAACAGAGAGGCACCACAAACATCTGAAGAAGAGAATTCCCACTCGAAAGGTCCTTACAGTTTTTCTCTTCAACTCTCTTACAGATTCATACAGCACGGAACCTCGTCCACACTGACCAGTCATCCCAATCAAATCACGTCCTATTGGACAGAATTGGACCCATATGCCTCCTACTCCTTCCTATTAATATGAATATCGTAGTGCCTTTTTAATTTGTAACGTTACCATCCTCCATCACCTTCTCTGTTGGTCAGTTCCACACACACACACACCACACTCTGATGAAAATTCTGTCCCTTTTGTATCTTTGTCCTCTCACCTTAAATATTTGTTCTTTAGTTTTGTGCTCCACGATCCTGGGAAAAATACCTTGGCTATTCTGTCTATCCAGCCCTCGCATGATTTTATAAGCCAATATAATGTTACGCCCAGGCCTCTGATGCTCCAATGTGAAACAAAAAGCCCCAGCTGCGCAGCATCTTCCTGAAAGTCAATCACTCCTTTTCTAGCAATTTGCTTGTAAATCTTTTCTGCATTTTGTCAAGTTTAACAACATCTTTTCGATAGCAATGAAACCAAATTAAACACATTATTCTAAATGTGACAAACCAACATTCTGCACAGTCACAACATCATCTCCCAACTTGCATATTCAATGCGCTGACAAATGAAATCAAATATATCAAAAGCCTTCTTCACGACCCTGTCTACTGTGACTCCACGTTCCAGGAAATATGACCCTGCACCCTTTTGTTCTCCAACACTTGCCAGGGCCCAACCATAAATTGTGGAAGCTCTGCCCTGTTTTTACTTCTCAAAATGCAACACTTCACATTTGTTAAATTAAACACGATTTGTCACTTCTTAGTCTATTGACCCAGCTGATCAAAGTCGCATTCTACTCTGAGGTAAACATTACTGGCCCACTGTTCCTCGAATTTTATTTCACCTGCAAACGTACTAAACAGGCAAATGTTCACATTCAAATCATTTGTATAAATGACAAAAAGTAGTGAACTCAGCACCTGTGTGCACCACTTTTCACAGGGTTCCAGTCTGGAAAGCAATTCTGTGCGAACCACTATCTCCTACCTTCAATCTAATTTTGTAGTCAAATGGCCAGCTCACATTGGATCCATTTTAAATCTAGCATTACTAACGCGTCTGCCAGATAGGATCCTGTCGAACGCTGAGCTGAAGTCTACATGAATAACGTCTCACACACTGCCTTCATCAATCTTCTTTTCCACCTCTTCAAAAGGCAATCGAATTTGTGAGACATGATTTCTCATACACAAAGCCATGATGAGTATCCCTAATCTGTCGTTGCATTTTAAAATGCGTGTAAATCCCCATCACAGTCAATTCTGTCCAACAACTTACGCATCAATGTTATCAGGCTCACTGATCTATCATTCGGGTCATCATTCAACACATGAATTTATTCTGCTCTTACAAGCTGCTGTCTATGGGATTACTTCCCAGAACAGTTGAATTGGGCTGAATTCCCTTTGTTTGAGAAAGTGGGCAGATTCCAATGAATCTTCGTCAGTAATCCGGCATCAGTGGTAAAGGTGACTGAGGAGTTTTCAGCTCAAAGATATTACTGGGAGGAGGAATACACCGAGAGGGATGGAACAATAGGCTATTCCTTCTCAGGAAGATTGCACCTTCTGCTCTCTTGAGTTGAATCTCACAATAACATTATCCAGACCCAAATTGGATATTACTGGGAGGAGGAATACGGCGAGAGGGAGGGAACAATAGGCTATTCTTTCTCAGGAAGATTGCACCTTCTGCTCTCTTGAGTTGAATCTCACAATAACATTATACAGACAGAAAGTGGATCGAATGAGGTCTCTTTGAACAATGATAGAACTGTATGAATTCATTACATTCCATGTTCCACGTAGGGACATCAGTGTTGCTGTCGTACACAATGCCATTTCTTTCGTAACAAGTAATCCCATTAGATTTGAATAGGTGTTCAAATATGCCAGTATAGTTTTAAAATGCAACGTTTAATATCTTCACAATGTTTGGATGTAAATGAATGCGTCTTATTCTTAAATGACCTCCCGAGTTTTATTCTCCCATACAAGATAAAGTATTCAGCGGGTATTCACTAGCTCAAAACTTTATATGGATATAAAGAATATTTCTCATTCTAAGGCCTAAATGACTAATTGTGCATATCATCATACCTTCGTCCTAAGATTGATTAAAGAGTAAAATCTTTGAAAACTTTCCAAAGTCATTGGTTGTTCACTTCAGGGAATAACAACCGCACACAGTACATTAGATATGGTCACAGTAATGGCCTGTACCGATGCAGTAAAAAAAATCATTACAATCATACCCTATACCATTTGCAAGAAACAGTGTCATTCCATTTGTTTTCTAAATAATTTGCTATATCTACAGATTATCTTGATGTGATTTTTGTGCCAGGGCACAGAAATCTGCATTCTGTCTCCAATTATATAATTTAAGGTTGTTTTATGCTTCCTCCAAAGAACAAAGTTTGCATTACTCACATTGCACTATTTCACTTTTTGCCAACGATTTGCTTACTTCCCTTCCCTGTCTGTATCCCACTGTAGAAACTATGTCTCCAATTGACATTTTATTGAACGACTATCATGGTGTATGAGCAAACTAAGCTCCAGTCCATTCAGCCCCTTCATTCAAATCATTAAACTTGATGGTAATTTGTTGATAGCCTCAAATTGATCCCTGAAGAATCCCATTGGTTTTAGCTATCCAAACTGAAAATCTATAATTATCCCTTCTCTGTAATTCACGATAGCTAACCAGGGCTCCCCTGTTCCTGTGTAGCATCTTAGAAAGGCTGTATTGCCTCCTGCTGTGCCTTGTGGATGGTTGTAGAGATTTTTCAGAGCTCAAAGTACTCCATTATGATCATTTGTTGTCAGAGGTAAGTCGCACTGTCAATGATCCTGATCTCTAAGAGGTTAAAAGATGAGCACAGAACATAGACTAAGTTTTGAGTACAACGCTACATGGTCAAAAATGCGTTCTTACAGATTCAGCGAGCGATCTATTTTGCAGTCTCAGTCATGTGCTCAGTTTTCACCAGACGCATATTGAGGAGGAGAGCAGATTTTCTCTTTTCCTAATTAACATATGTCCCTTTAACAACACAACCAGTTCAGATAATCTTAATCATTAATTTCCTCTTTGGCTCTTGATGCTGTCTTGAAAAATTTTCACAGTCGCAACATATCGAGGTTCATAAAATCATGTTGCACATGGATAGGTTAAATAGAGAGATCTTTTCCCTGAGGTTGGGAGTCCACAACTAGTGGGCATAGATTTAGGGTGAGAGGGGAAAATTTAAATGGGATCCTAGGGGCAACGTTTTCACATAGAGGACGATGCGCGTATCTCAGTCGCCTGAGATAGTGGTGGACGCTTGTACTTAGAAAGACATCTGAATCGGTATATAGAAAGGAATAGTTTCGAGCGAAATGGGCCAAATGCTGACATTGAAACTAAATTAAATTAGGACATCTGGTAAGTAGGAGTAAAAGATCTGTTCTGTGACGTATATCTCTATGAAGCGATGAATACTTCATTCTATTCCTGTGTAACTCTTTAGGGGAGCAGAATGCGCTCAGCCTATCTCATCGCAGTGGTACTGACTGGCTGAATTGGGACTTCCTCTGCCTCTGTAAGACCGCTGAGTGTTGCAGTGAAGGAGTAGCAAATGTGGCTCGGAGCTGCGGGACGTCATTTTACCCTCGGAACTGCTTTTCTGTTTGGGAACATCACCATTTAGTGTATAAGCCCCGCTGTGATTTTACTTTCCAAAATGTAGCACCTCACCTTTATCTGAATTAAACTCCATCTGCCACACCTCAGCTCATTTGCCCATCTCATCCAGATCCCGTTATATTCTGAGAAAACCTTCTTCTCTGTCCCGTACACATCCAATTTTCGTGTCATCTGTAAACGTATAAACCATACGTCCTATGTTCACGTTCAAATCATTTAGAGAAATGATGAACAGCAGTGGACCCAGCACTGGTGCTTGCGACACGGCACTGGTGTTCGTCCGACAGGCTGAAAAGCAACCTTCGTCGACTCACCATCTGTCTTCTCATTTCAATCTAAATCTGACTGACATTTTCTTCCTATTTTCCATGAGATTTAACCTTACTAAGAAGTCTGCCATGAGTAAAATTATCGAACGTTTTCCTGAAGTCACGATCCCTGCTCTGCACTCATCAATCCTCTTCGCTACTTCTTCCAAAATAATCATGTTAATGAAATGTAATTTCCTTCGCACACAACCAGTTTGACTACCCCTAATCAGACCTTGTACTTACAAATACATGCAAATCTTATCCTCAGGGTTTCCTGCAGCAGCTAGCCCACCACAAATGTTAATCTCAATAGTCAATACTTCCCTGGTTATTCCTTCCCAGGTTGTTTAATAATGGCGTCACGTTAGCCACCCTCATGTCTTCCTGTACCTCAAGTGTGGCTACTTATGATAAAGATATGTTGGCAAGGTGCCCAATAATCCCTTCCCGAGCTTCCAGCAGAGTTGTCGGGTAAACATATCAGGACCCATGAAGTGCATTTTGTTAAACAGCATGTGGCTCGAGAATGGAATAAACATCCTGAGGAAGTGTTGGATGTGGGTGAAGTTACAACGTTTCGTAGACATTTGATTAAGTGCAAGAATTTAGATGAAGTTCGGAAAAATAATATGGGCCAAGTGCAGGCAGGTGGGAATGGTTTAGTTTGGGATCATCGTGAGAATGGAGTGTATGGGCCGATAGATCTGTTTTCAAAAATTCTGTATAACTCAATAACACCATATGTGTTTCTATGCCCAAGTATATGTCTACCTATTTGTGCCCGTGTTGATCTGTTTCTGTGTCTATATGAGCCTCTCAGTACTCCTCTGTGCATATCTTTCTTTCATTGTTCCTGCGTTCGTGTGTATATTATATTTGTATCTCTGCCTCTGCATCTGTGTACAACAAGAAATCTTTTGTGTTGGGGGTGAATCATTGAAATGGGGGTAAAAACCTCCATCCAACCCTCTTCCTCTGTCTGTCCCTCTTCTGTTTTAAGTGATACAATGCAACACTCTTCTGATCTGATTTAGGACTTTTCAGTCATTTCTAAAATTTAAGATGATGTTAAAGTTACAGAATGTGCATTAAAATTCGTCTCATCTCCTTCTAAAATAGTTCACTCAGAGTTGCTGGGATATAATTGCAATGGAAACGTGTACACTGTTCCTTTTGTGAGATATAGTGCAAGAACTTACTTCGTGTTACCATATTTCTTGTATTATACTTTCTGGAGTGTGTCGGAGATGCTGGAAGCACTGGAGCTTGTCGGGATAAGTCTGTATACAGTCTAAGTTAATTCACTTTGGATCACCTGTTCTTGATATCCTGACATCTGTCAGAGAGTTCGCGAGGTTACATATTTGTAATGTTGCTTTTGCCAAAAGAATATTTGGGCACTGTGTCCCATCTATCCTCCTCCTCTAATCAAAATAAAATATCTGTGCGTATGTTGGGAAGGTGGCAAGTGCTTTTCTCGTGTTTCATTTATTTCAGCGGTTTGTTTTGGTCTTTGGAATCGTATGATCGGAGGCTATGGCAGTTGAATGTTCCTCCTGCCGTATGTGAGAGGCAAGGGTCACCTCTATTGTACCTGCTGACTTCATTTGTGTGATGCCCAAACAACTCCAGCTCGTTGAGGGAACTGGAGTTTCAATTTGATTTTCTTTGGATAACTGAGGACAGGGAGGCGGTTACTTAGAGGAGTAACAGGAAGGTAGTTCCTCCACAACCACGTGAAGAAGGTAGAGTGTCTACCATCAGGAATAGGAGAAAGGAACTGGCAGCAAGTGCAGTAAAGACATGTGGTGGTTCCCCTTAACAGCAATAGATTCAAACCTCCAATTGGGCACCACACTGCCTTTCCATTATCTATCCTAACTATCTGGTCCAACCTCCACTACCTACCACATTCTCCTCATCTTCATTTGTCCCATCACATTCCCAGCTGCCTTTTAAACAATCACAAACACTCCCATTTCTCCCCCAACCCAGGAGGCCACATTCCTGACGCAGTGCTCATTTTGGAAACCATGATTTTCCTGCATCTCAGATGCTGACTGACCTGATGTGATTTTACACAGCCACACTCTTTGATGTACACACGCTGACAAACCAGCACACGGACACATGCGCACTCAGCCACTAACGCTATCCCAATGCACAGACACATACACACATTCACAGGCATGCGAACAATGGCACATATGAACATGCCCACCCACTCATGCACACACGCACACAGAGACACCTACACACACACAAACAGACCAACATACATACAGGCACATACACAAAATCAAACAGACCACCACACTTACGAAAGCATCAGCACACACGCAAGGACTAACGCACACACAGACATCCACACACCACATTCACACAAACACACACACGTACGCACACAGACCAACACAGACACCCTCACACCATATACAAAGACACACGCACACGCAGACACACGTACATAAACAGACACACCCGCAAAAACATAAATCCACACGGACACGCACACATGCACAGATAAGCACACACATATTGACACAGACATGCACACACATATTGACACAGACACACACACGCTGACTACGTTGGCATCGAGAGGATTGTTGTTGCACTGAGGCGCTCAGACTGGAACACGTTCATGTGGAGAAAGATCCGTGCTCCCTCAGCAAAGTGAAAATGATTTGTCTTTGTGCAATTTTCCTCGCACACTTCCCAACTCCTGTCTGATCGCATCATTATTTCATATTCCCCAATTAGGTTTATTCCCTTGGTAAATGTTCCTTTCCCTCTCCAATCTATGATAAATGAAACGCAGTTGTGGTCACTGTCACCAAAATGGTCTCCTACTGCGAGATCTGATACCTCCACTAGCTCATTTCCGAGCACCAAATCCAAAATGGGCTCTCCCCCCTGTCTGCCTGTCCATATAGGGAGCAAGGAAAAATTCCTGAACGCACCTCACAAAAAAAAGGCTCCATCCAAATCACCTGAACTAAGGAGTTCCCAGTCAATATTTGGAAAGTTGAAGTCATCCATACAACGATTCTGTCACACATGCAGTTTTCCAAAATCTGCCAGTTGATTAGTTCTTCAGACTCCCTACTGCTATTTGGTGGTGTGTAGAAAACCTTCAATGAGGTGACTGTTCCCTTGCTGCTCCTGAATTCCATCCATATTAACTCAGTATACAAACGTTCCTCAACAACCTTTGTTTCTGTAGCTGTAATGCACTCGCTGATTAGCAATGCTATACCCCCTCCCCTTTTATCACCCTCCCTATTCTTCTTAAACGTTCTAAACTCTGGATCATCTTGCGACCATTCCTGCCCTTGTGAAACCCACGTCTCCTTTCGGGCCACAACATCATAGTCCCATGTTCGAAGTTCGACACTGATATTTCTCACAGTCCTTGCGTTAAAGCAGACGCACTTTAACTGATTCCTTTGTTTAATTACGTGAATAATTTTCCTGGTGGATTCATTATATCCTGTCACTGTCCCATCTCCAACTACCCCCTTCTCAGATATGTATCACTGGTTCACACCTCCTGCCAAACTAGTTTAAAGTTTCCTGAACCACACGAACAAATCACCCACCCGGGGAATGGTGCCCCTCCAGTTCAGGTGCAAACCATCTTTCTTGTATAGCTCCCACCTTGCCCAGAAGGCATCCCAGAGATTTTAGTATCTGAAGCCCTCCCCCGCATCTATCTCACCGCCACGTGTTAAGCTGCACTCGCTGACTGTACTTCACCTCACTGTTTCGAGGCACAGGTCGGAAACCTTAGATCACTACAGTACTCACCCTGCTCTTCAGCTTCCAACCTAACTCTCTTTCGTCACTTTTCAGATCCTCAATCCCTTTCTTGTCGATATCATTTGTGTCAATATGTAACACGATTTCCAGCTGCTCATTCTCTCCCTTCAGAATCCAGTAAATCCAATTGACGATCACCCGGATTCTGGCACGGCGGAGGCAAGATAACTTCTGGGAGAACGTAAGAATGTTGGAAGACTGTTCAATTTCCATAAAAAATCGGGAATAGTGCATAGTATAACCAAGGAAAGTAATTGAGAAGCAGGGGAAGAAAAATTGTTTTGCAAGAAAACCAAAGAAAGTACAAAATTCAGAGATAGAGACCCAAAGAATAGAATAATCAGTTTCAGGCATGGAAATAGATGCAGGTTGATACATAAAATCAAAAGTGAGATAGAGATGGAAAAGCAGAATAAGGTACGGATACAGAGAATGGAAGATTCAGAATGAAAAGAAATAACCAACAGCACGTTCCAGATCCCAGGACATCACAGAATGCTGAATAGACATGCTATTTCTATTTTAATCTCGGCAATCAGACGACCATTGGCATAGTCTCAGCTCCCAGAGTTAGCAACAATGTAATGTCTGATTTATCCGAGTGGTAGTTATTGGTACCACAGCAGTGCGCATAAATCTGTATGTATGCTTCCAAGATATGATTGAGTTTGGGGAAATTCAGTTACCGGCAGAGGTTCATCAATGGGTTTTGGCGAAGATTGATTTGCAGATTGAGGAAAATTACTTTGAAGACTTATTAAGTGTCAACTGCCGGGCTAAGGTGAGCTTCAATCTCATTTAGTCATTCCATGCAATGTTGAAAGTAAATAGATATTCGAAAAGGAAAGTCGCAGGAGAACCATCTAAAAGAATCAAGGAATGGTCTTGTTATAATTTCACAGCTTCTTTCAAGGATTAAAAAGCGTAATTCTCCGCAGATTGACAACGAGTTTAAAAAACAGGCTTTTTGCTGCAGTGTCCTATGTCAATGGCGGCCTCAACGCACAACAGCCATTTTTAATTCTGAACAATACATTGATGCCATTTAGCGTCAATCTTATTCTTGCTCGATCTGAGATGGAAATGGAGACATGAACCCCAGCCTCCTGGGTAAAAGGAGATGCAGACACACGAATACGTCCACCAGTAGCTTTTCATTCATTGCTAATTATTGAAGTGCAAACCAGTAGTGAGAATCAGCTGGAGGCAATTCTCTCCTCAAGGGTTGCAGATCAGTCTAAAATCACACAACTGAAAGAAATACTACCATTTAAGGAATGCGGTATGCAGCAATCTCCGCTGCTTTTGCACAGTCGATTAGTCTGTTAAAATGTTGCGTTTAACGCGGATCTCACTGGCCACAAGGCTCCATTCAGTCTGTCAGAATTCAACAAAGACTGTATTGTCCCACGATAAATCTGGATATGATCTAGCATCTCATTCTTAACTCGTGTGTTCAATACCCAGAATGCACACAACTGAATGTCCAATGTCAATTATCTCTTGCTGTCAGCATTGTCTTTTTGCAGACAATACATAGTCTGCACACAGCAGAGGGTGACAACGTCGACCTGTAATATAATAGAGATTTTAATCCTGCAGACATTGTGTTTCTATGCAAATTACAAAACTTTGTACTG
Organism: Hemiscyllium ocellatum; assembly: GCF_020745735.1. Taxonomy (NCBI): domain Eukaryota; kingdom Metazoa; phylum Chordata; class Chondrichthyes; order Orectolobiformes; family Hemiscylliidae; genus Hemiscyllium; species Hemiscyllium ocellatum. The sequence continues at coordinate 85,813 of NW_026869344.1, forward strand.
CTGAGTGTACAAGTATCAGTCATCAGTTAATGTCGACATTGAAGTAACTTTAACAATACATAACATGAACACTACTGAGCGTTCAAATATTAACTGTCCTTCATTGTAGGTATTGCAGTACTTACATAATTCACACCGTTTCCAAATATCAGTAATTCCCTCATTGAGTATTTGCATTACCTTCAATATTTTATCACTGTCGACAATATATAGTTTGCACAATGTTGAGTGCCAGAATAGCTGCCCTTTCTCACAGAGGGTATTATAATACTGCAGAGGTAAAAACAATGACTGCAGTTGCCGGAAACCAGATTCTGGATCAGTGGTGCTTGAAGAGTTCAGCAGTTCAGGCAACATCCAGATGCTGCCTGAACTGCTGTGCTCTTCCAGCATCACTGATCCAGAATTATGCAGTCTGTGCAGTGGCTGCAGACTTGTCAAAGTTTAATTATCTGCTGTCCCACATTGCAAACATTTCAATGTTGAAGTCAATGTACTGCCTGCTTACTTCTGATTGTCTCACGGATGGCTCAACAATCTTAAACAGTATACATTGCGCAAGAGCAGATCATTCATAATAAGCAAACCACTGAATGTCCAATATCAGTTTGTTTATCCTGTCAGTATTGCAAACTGAGCAAGCTGAGATCATATCATGACGTCCAGTGAGAGCTAGACGTTTGGATACAAAAATGACTTCAAGGTAGGAGAAAGAGGATGATTGTAGAGTCCTGTGATATGCTGAGTACCAAAAGAATTGCTGCCGTGTCCACTGCCTATTTTGTTTTAATACAAATGACTTGGATTTTAATATCGTAGCATGGTTGTTAAGTTTGCAAATTACACTAAAACTGTCGACATTGTTAACAGTGAAGGAGGTACAACGGGGCCTTGATCAGATGAGTCAATGGGTCAGGATATGGCAGATGGAATATAATGTGGATAAATATGAGGTGTTATCTGTTGGCAATGCAAATCAAGGCAAGACTTATGTACTTAAATGGTGAGTCGAAAGGAGTGTTGCCAACATAAGAGATTTTGGGTTGCAAGTTCGTAGTTCCTTGAAGGTGGAGTCACCATTAGACAGTGCTGTGAAGAAGACATCTGGGACCTTTGCCTTTATTGCTCAATTCATCGAGTATTACAGTTTCAGGTTTATTGGAGAGGTTACTTTTGAATGATCCATTCAATTTTGGACTACCAAAAATTCCAAGCATCTCCCTGTTATCGGAAAGATGATGGCAAACTTTAATGGGTAGAAAAAATATTCACGGCACATTGCTGGGACTGGACTGTTAGAATTACAGGCAGATAATGAATATTTCGTGCCACTTTTCCTTGATGTTTCTCGAGGTTAGGAGTTACTTTATGGCAGTTTATAAAATCACAGGCTCGGATACGTTGAATATCCAAAATCTTTTTCCCAGGGTACGGACGACTAAAATTAGAAGGCATTCATGTAAGGGTGAGAGGGGAAAGATTCAAAAAGTGCCCAAATGGCAGCTTTACTGCATCGAGGCTGTGTGCATCTGGACTGAGCTGCCAGAGGAAACGGCCGAGTCTGGTGCAGTTACAATGTTGGGAAGTCAACTTAAAGGTTACATGAATAGGAAAGGTTTAGTGGGATACCGGCAACAATCTGGAAAATGCGACTTCATTAATTTAGGATATCAAGCCCGCGTTTTAGACGTTAGGCAGAACTGTCGTTTTCCATTGTATGCACGGGTATGTCTCCATGATATCGTATTATTTTCCAAAACACGCAGATTATACACTGCTGCCTGTTGAAATAGCAGTGATCCTATGCCTTATATACTGTGTAACCACATGCAGAACATATGATGCAAACTGATGTGTTTCTAAATGTCCTCCAGGGAAGGAAATCAGCTGCATGTGATTGCAAACTCACTGCTATGTGCTTGTCTTTTTAATTTCTGTCTGGATAATTAGAGATATACAATAAATTTGGTCAAACGAGTGATGCCCACAACGACTGAATAAACAAGAAGAAGCATTTACATTGTACTTTGAGATGATCAGTTCTGGAACAATGGTTCGATGGCAGCCCTCCATATTTGATTTTACTTAGCTGAAACATTGCAGAAAGCTACCACTGGTTTTCACCAGGTTAATCATGATTCATGTCTGTCTCTCCGCTTACAAATCTCCTTAATCTGAGTAGATGTTTGACTGATGAGTGAAATGGTCTTTCCGCATGCACATCACGGAATAGTTCTTTTTTTGCAAATATTAACAGCAATACAATTTGTGTTGACATATAATGAGTTCCAATTCTCCACGTAGTTCATAATGCAGAAAAAATAAATCAGTGACCATGAGAACTTCCCTGTTCTTAGTTCTTGGATTCTTGATGAGGGTGGGCCACATGCAATAGTTCATTCACAGTCTGGCTTGCCACCATCCATGAAGAACAAAAAATTAATTTGGTCATCATTACCAAAGAATGGGGTTCACAAGTGCGGTTGCCTCTCATTAAATTATGCAGTTACTTGGTGAAAACAAACGTGCAGGATTTTATGTATCATTGGTCTACCTACCTCAAAGATGACATTCCCACCACGGAAGGAGTGCTCTGGTACTCAATGAGATCATAGCTGTCCTGATTATCCTCAAGCTCACTTTCCAACTTTTCTGCACAACGATCAGACAATGGTGTGGTAAATAGAGTTTATTTTAAATAAATGTGAGTAGCTGCATGTTGGAAAGGCAAATCGGGGCAGGAATTATACACCTAAGTTGAGGACCCAACCTCCACAGTTCTCTTCAGTAAACGAAACCACAGATTCACTCTTTGTTGAAGGAAGATTGTCCTCATCTCTGCTTCTCATCACTGATTTAAATGGGCGACTGTGTACTCTGCCATCATGTCCCAGACTCTCCCAAAATAGGATACAAAATTTCTGCATCTAGCCTGTGAATTCCCCCAAGAATATATGTTTCAATAACGTTGCTTCTCGTTCTTCTGAAATTCAATGAGCTCAGAGCCAAACTACACAAACTTTCATCCCGATACAGTCCCTCTGTAGGTAGGATCAGCATTGTGAGCCTTCTTCTGAGCAAGATTGACAATGGCCTCAGTGTCCATAGGTGAAGTTAAGCGTATGGTCCATGCATAAGCCACTGAATTGTTGTATTAAAAACAGGTTTCGAAGTGAAAAGGCAAGGTTGTGGAGACTTCCTGCTCAGATGTTCAGTTGCTCAGGTCTCTGTCCCGGACAGAGAATGTCCTTCAGCGCTTCATAAAAGATCTGAAACAATTATGCTGCAGCTGAGTACTGTACTGCTGTCACTGTGTAAAACGTTGCTCAGACCACAATGAGAATTGTGTGCTCATTTCTGGACTCAATATTATGACAGAGATCAGATAGATATGGAGGAGGTCAAAGGACATTGACCAGAATGTTGCTTGAGCTGTAGTGATTTAGTTATGAAGAGAGATTGGTCTGAATGGAATTGTTTTCCTCAGAACAGAATGGTTTGGGACGAGACATGATTGTGATGCATCAATGATGAGATGCACTCACAGGATAGGTGGGAATAATTTATTCACCTCGATGGGGGCACCATTGGCCACGAAGTAGAGATTTAGTGTGAAGGAAAAAAATATTTTGCGGGGATTTCAATATTGTTTTGTTCACCCACATGCTGTTGGAATCTGGAGCTCACTGTCTATAAGGGTGGTGAAGGCAGAAATTCTGGTAACGTTGAAGATTTATTTAGAAGAAAGCATGCAGAGGGATCTTAGACTCAAAATCTCAACCTAATTGAATGTGTCAACATAAATAGGTATACTGTCAAAAAAAAAGGCCTATGACATATTTGACTTTATTTTCCGAGGGATTGAGTCAGTAAGTCATGTTATACATTTATACGATTTCAGTGAGGTCACGTTTAGAGTACTACGTGCAGCTTTGGTCGTCACATTAAGGATGGATTGTGGAGGGATCAGACAGTGTGTAACAGTGAGGCTGTCTGATTTGGTGTGTCTTATCTATGAGGGGGGTTTGCATAAACTTGGACTATTCTCACTGGCACATTGAGGCTGAGGGGAAAACTGACAGAAGTATCTAAAAATATTAGTGAAATGGATGGAGTGGATATTCAGAATTTTAATCCAAGTGAAGAAAATCAAATACTAGGAGATATAGGGTCAAAGTTAGCGAACAG